>NC_047660.1:9024127-9088755 GCF_011762505.2 Arvicanthis niloticus | reverse complement strand
ACCTTCTGATTTCCTACATCTCACAGTTACGTTTGCTTACATATAAGGCTAATATTTTAATCCTGGGCCTGGGTGGATGTCTATGTACAGTTATAAGGACTGCAATATGTAGGTGTCCTTTTGCTCCTGCAATCAGCTCAAATCCTAAAGAAAACTGGGTAGTTTCTTAGTTTGTTCGTGACAAAGGAATCATTTTAGGAGCCTAAAGGAACTACTGGTAATAGAATATAGGTATAAAATCTGAGGACTGAGGCTCTGAGTCAATTATCTGAAATGGAAAATAGGCGAGCACACATTTACAGAGTGGGGGTTAAAAAAAGAAGACAAGGTCTTGAAGTCAGTGACTTAAGTGGAAAATAGAATAATGAAGTTTCCAGGAAAACATAGGAAGAAAGAAAGATCTAGGGACATAGTTGGGTCATGCAAGGGTATAGTTTCAGCTGGACATAACTATGCATGCCTGTAATCCAGGTTCGTGGGAGGGGAAGGCAGGAGGACTAAGAATTCCAGGTTTGCATCAGCCATCTTGAGATGAGTTGGAGAATATGACATGTTGTGTTAAGAATCAAAAATCAACCAAGACGTTGTATCAAGAGGGGAAGGAAATTAAGACCTCTACTCATTCAGCACATATCCGTGGTCACCTGTAGTATCAGCTCGCTGCTTCCCGAGCTCCAGTCGTCACTAGCATGGGTTTCCAGAGGTTGCTGTATTTAGATGCCCCTTATGTATCATTTTTCTTCTAATGATTTTAAATTGACTCACCATTTTTAAATGTGAGGGATCCTCACAATGCGATCCACCAGAGCATTGTGTCCAACCCATTCTTAGAGCTTCTCAAACATCCAAACACAGCCCAGGCACTTGGGGATAAGGCAGGAATTGAGATTCTGTTGTCGCCAGTCTACGTAGAGGTACCCATTTGTACATTCCTCACAGGCTCCCCAAGGAGACAGGGAACCACACTTTGAATGTCGTGATGGTACATATGTATAACTGATACACACTAGAGTCCTTTACCAGGAATGTTTAAAACTCATCATTGTATCATGTAAGGCATTCGTAGACTGAATCTGTGGCAAATCCAGCGACAGAAACACTGGCAACTGAGCAGAGAAGGAACTGAAGTAAAATGTTCTTTACTGCCGGGCAGTGGTGGCGCACGCCTGTAATCCTAGCACTTGGGAGGCAGAGGCAGGTGGATTTCTAAGTTTGAGGCCAGCCTGGTCTACAGAGTGAGTTCCAGGATAGCCAGGGCTACACAGAGAAACCCTGTCTCGAAAAACAAAACAAAACAAAATGTTTTTTACTTTCAGCAAATCAACCCCCGACAAGGAAGATTATAAAAGAGACCAGAGTGACTTGTATAATGAAATATTCAAGAACCCTCAAAAACATTACAAAAGACTCCTTGAAATCTGGAGAAGACCAAAGAAAAACAATGTCTCCAAGTAGGATCTACAGAGTGTGAGGATAGGTTGTGCAGGGGACACCAGGACGTAGGAGCCTCTCACTTACCATTACGGTTGTAAACCTTGACCTTAAAACCAAGGCCAGCCAAAGGCTATGTGGTTGCTCTGTATGTCCACATGCATAAACTTCCAGAGGTCTGCATCAGCGTGGAAGAGGAATTCTTTCTAGAGTTATACATCCACAGATGAGGGAATTTGTTTTTCTAGCTGCCCTTAGTCATCAATCCCTTGCATCAATCCCTTGCAACACAGCCTTACTTAAAGTCATACAAGAATGATAAGCATCACTTACTGCCAAATAAATTCCCAATTCCTGCTTATTTCCCAGCTTTCCTCCCTTGCCCAGAAGCAAGATCAATTCACAGACATACAGGAGACTAAGGAGCTGCAGATCCAGTTTTTAGAAGTACATAACACCTCTTCAAGATGCTTCCCACCTGCCTGCTATTTTGCCACAATAAAGTCAATACCTTACCCTTCCCATTCAATGTAGACACCGATGATACAAAGGACATTAAGGTCAAAGACTGTCAATGAGTATTTCTGACTCATTAACTTTAACTTAGGGAAGTGTTTTGGAATTTTCAGTTGGGTCCGTGATTCTTATGAGTGGAAAAGGTAGCCAGCAGGAAAGATCCCGCTGAAGTTGTTTGAGAAGTGACTCTTGCTCTGGTGTGAGATGTGATCCAGGCACCTTGGTGGAGGAAGGACCTAAAGCCAAGACTTCAGGCAGCTTGTAAATTTGGAAAGGGAGAAGTCTATAGGGCCTTGTTAACATCTCAGTTTCAAGTCAGAAACATCTCAGTTTCAGTCAGAGCCATGGTAATTATGACAGATACAATAACGGATTAAAAAAAATGAATTTTCCTTCTTTGTAAGTTTGCGACACTATGTATCAGCAGCATTACAAGAGGAATTTATCCTCTCTGTAGTCCAGAAACCCCTCTGGTTTGCCTCTTTTGTTTCCAACATGCTACATTTTCTTGGTTCCGTCTTTTACTTCACATTCTCTTTCTTTGGCTCCATTATCTCTGGGGTTACACAGCTGCTTCCCTTTTCCTTAAAGATTTTGAGTTGAGGATCCATTTCCTAGCACCTAAATATGTAATGAAATGTTAATTTGTTATAGCTAAAAGGATTATCGTGGTTACGTTTAGGTAATGCCAAGTTATCCAAAGTTACATTGACTGTCACATCTCATGAAGTATCTGCCTTGGTTAGAATATTATTCCAGCTATGTAAACAGTGAATATACCTGTATACAGTATATAAGTGCACATAGTGTGGAACACGTGCTAAACTTATATCCAAGGGCACAATACCCAACATAACATCTTAGAGTTTGGATCCTCCATATGTATCCAGTTAGACATGTTTTTCAATATATTTTTTCCAAGTGTTACCATTACTGCCAACCATCACTCTGCAACAGTGACCTCCAATGCTAAAAAAGCAAACTCCTGCAAAGCACATGTTATACACCGTACTAAGCTCCTTCACGCATACAATCTGATTTACTGAAATTGAGCTAGAGAAAGCATGTGCCAATGGGACCTAGTTAGAGAGCTGAAAAACTGGAGTTTGAATCAAGATCACCATGCATCGCAGTCCAGATGCTAAACCCCCACTTGCATTTAGCATTGGGGTCTATGGCTGCTAGTGTGGGTTCAATGTGTGACAGCACTTACTGATTCCGTAAACCCAGTAAGGCACCTTGGATCCATTGAATGCAGCACTCCTAGAGATGTTCAGTCAGTGTGTGAAGGACACAGAAGGGAGGCTTGTGAATGTCACAAGTACTGACTGTAACAAACCCAAGAGCAAGCGCCCACCAAACCAGAGATTTCAAACTATTCACTCTGGACAAGCAGGCAACAGGAGCAAAGAGGGTGAACACCATCAAGGGGCCAACTGGACAAGCTGCTGAAAAAAAAAAAAAGCTTGTGGGAAAGAAGAATTTCAAGTCGTCCTGTAAAGTCCTGTAAAGGAAGGCAGACAGTGTGTAGAATGTCAACACAATTCAACAAACAGGCTTTGCTCTTAATTCTTTTCCTAATGGGGTGTCCTATACTCTTTTCTCTAATAAAATTGATAGGGTTTGGGGACTGGGGTTTCTTTTTCAGCGTTTTGTTTTATGATTTCTTATAACATTAAAGTTTCGAAGAGTATTAGGCATTAGGCAGTAATGACCTGTCAGGCCTCTTGCACACTGTCTTCCTCTACCTTGCCACTAGATGGCACTAGAACCAAAAATCAGCATACTAAAAGCTTCATTGTTCTGTTGTTACTGTAGGATACATATGCATATATATTTGTGTATATATGTATATGCATACATATATGTGTATGTATATATTTGCATATATGTGTATGAATATATAAATACATGTATATAGATGCATATACATACATTCTTGTCAGTTGCTGGTCTCTGGATTTCCTGGGATATTTTCTCATCTTGTACAATTTTCACCTTACTAAGCACAACGTAGTACAGGAAGAGCATTGAGAACTCTTATAGACCAACCTGATGAGCAATGGATTCTGTAGAGAACACTGATCACCACCTGGAAATTGATACATCCGAATATATTTGACTCTGATGGCTTCAATAAAAGGGGGGTGGGGGCGCTCTTCTAATTTGCAAAACAGGGAGGCTTCTCTGGTGAGTGATTAAATTACCTCCTTGACACTTAACTCTGGTTAGAATGTGGAACAGGAAAGCTTCGGCCAAGTGATTGCCTAATTCCTCAGGAAAGGAATGGAGAGTGTACAGCACCGGCCTTGCTTCCCAAAGCTTTGTTTCACTAGTTTTTACTACAGAAGACCTTCCTCTGCATACGTCTTCATTCATTTTTTTTAAATTACTTTTTTCTTAACATCACTGGTCTTTCTTTTTGACAATGGGAAGAACACAAGCTCACAATTTGTTAGAAAATTGGTGTCCTAATAAATCTACCAAGAAAATCATCCCTCGCCCCTGGTAAATGTCTAGTGTCACCAGTATCCATCCATCAAGATTCCTCCTTTAAACATCTAAGACAGAACAAATCTTCAAAAGGCGAACGGCATTCCCTCCAACTGCAGGTAAGAGGAAAATGGATGTGGTCTTCCCACTAAATCCTTCCAGCTGAAATCTGAGGAGGAAATGCAGTTAGTCGGCAGGGCACAAAAGGGCCGTTGTTTAAACACAAATAAACCTTTGTTTAAATGCCATAGTTCCAATTTCCTCAATAATGAAGAAGAAGAAAAAAAAAAAGACGATATGTACTCTACTTACTTTTATTTATTTGGAATTTTCGTGTTTTCCTTTCTTCAAACCTACCACTTCTCAAACAGGCAACAGGAAGTGGAGGTTAATAGAATGACAGGCTTATAGATCCAGATAAATAATTAACGGCCTGAAGTAATTAGCTGGAAGACGTTTAATCATTAATTTGTCTGAGTCATCAAAGGCAGTGGAGCCTGTCCACCAAATAGTGTACTAATTAGAAGTAGATATACTTTGTCAAGATGGAAATTAATATATGATGAGAATAAGTACTTTGAGAAATTAAAATGTGGGACAAATCTATTCGACCCACTTTTCACTGACTAAGGAAAAATTTTGACTGCATTTTACCTAATAAAATGAAACCTGTATAAATTCCAAGAAGCAGACATTAAACAGAGTCTAAACTTGGGTGGGAAAGCGGAGTAGTTGGCTAGTTGTGTCTTTCTTTAGGGGAATCTTGGAGGAAAATAAAATGTAAGAACAAAAATAAGTCATTAATGATGTATCTGAAGGACAATCTTGGTTTTTTAAGAGATTTAAGATAGAGAGCAAAGTCCTTTAACATAATGCTAACTTTTACAATGTCCTGTGTGCGTCCATGTGCTGTTTCCAATACAGTTTTATTATGGGCCCTAAATTATGCTTTCGCAGGGAAGGTTTGTCTTTAAACTTTTAGGTCGGAATTGTTCCGATCTTTTCACACTGAATCAATCAGGTTTAAAGCTGGCAAAATCTTTGGCAGCCTTGTAAATCTTTCAAAAGATGTTATCCAATTACCCTTCACGGGCCACAGGATCTACACCATGACCGGTTCCTTCTCTGGGAGGAATTAAGTGCTCATGAGAGGTTAGAAACCAATGCAGTTGAAAAGCAAGGAGCTGTGCTTTCCCTCAGATCCACATGCTGTAGCTGCATCTCCAGCTTCTAATGCGTCATGAGGTTGCCACAGAAATTCTGACCTAAATAGTGGCCCAAACATCGTCAAGGTCTCCATTGTTTTAAATTGGGGGGGGGGGGGGGGGGAAATAATGCAGTAGAATGATTTTTGTAAAATTTCAGCATGAAGATGTATCTCAAATGGGACCCAACAGTGACGCCTAAGGCTTTGTTATTTGTAGTTTTCCAAAACTCAGAACTAGAATTTTAGGTATAGTCCAGAAACTCACAGGAGACTAAAACAGAAAAAAAAAAAAAAAGAAAAAAAAGAAAAAAAGAAAGATAAATGTAATTCCTCAATCCAGGTTTTGATCCCCTTAAAAATTGATATTATTTTTCCATTTAAAAAAAACACATGCTAACTCTGTTACTTCCTCCTCTTCCAGCATTGAATACAAATAAGCGGCTAAGGACACCTTCAATGTCTATAAAAGCCTGTTTCCTGCCACTTGGTTTCAAAGGGAAAAATCATCTTGGGCAGAAGCATTTTCAAGTAACTTTTCAAGGCAAACTGTGAACATGTGTAAGGGCTCTTTCACGGACGTTAGAAAGCACGGCTGTCCTCTCTAATGCGGAATGTGAGGCGAAGGTTATGGGAGTCCAGTTGCACCTTTGACCTCGTGGCCTCTTGAGTCAGTCACTCACTGTGACCTTTGACCTTTGGCAAATCGTGACCCTTTCTGTTTCCCTTGATTTTTTTTTTTTTTTTTTAACTACCTACAACAAAAGGAACCACAGCAGAAGTCACATAAATGTTTGAAGTATTCTGTTTGCCCATTCTCAAGCCCAGAAAAAGGAAAGTTCTAAACAACAGAAAAGACAAATCAGTCAGGAAACCCTTTAAGCCTTGTATCTTTTAAGTTTCATCCAGTAGATTGCACGGATTCTCGGGACTACAGTGTAAGCACTTGGCCACAAGTTCCCAAGTCAAAACATTTTACTTTCTTCGGTTTAAAATGTGTTGGAGCAAGAGGCAGGTAAGTTGGAAGTTTTTTTTAAAATCTCACTTCCAACACTTTACACTTCCGCCTTTAAAACAGGCAGCAATCACTGTGTCCCAGCTGTGAGCCCATCAGCCCTCCATCAGACCAGGGGCTGGGCTGATTGTCTCCAAGGAAATGCAGTCATCTTATCAGGAGGAGTCAAAGGTGAATCTGTGTAAACACTGAAGTAAAGCAGAGTGCTGGGCCCAGCTCCCTTCCAGACAAAGGAGCCAGCCAATTCCAGCAGTAAACAAGGCAGAAGCCCTAAGTGCCCAGGAATTAAATCAGTTTTAACTCTAAGTCCTAAGCCTCGTTTAGTCTTTATAATATTAATTATGACAGTTAAAGAGTCTCCTTAATACACACTGCTGGTTGGTGACAAGCGATTTGGATTTTTAAGTGTTGCCTTCTTTTATTTAGTTGATTTCCTCTTTGGTGATTTCATATGCATATACTGCATATACTGCATATACTGCATATACTGCACATAATGCATATATGATGTGTTTAGATCAAATTCACCCAGTTCCGTTTTCCCTACGGTACCATATGAGTTCATGGTCTCTTCTCAAAAAGAAGCTTGTCTTCTTAAAACATAATTTAGGCCTTTGTCATCTGCTTTCAATCCTCAGATCCCATACTGAAAAGAAAGAAATAAAAACTGACTCTTGGCACAAGCAAAACCTCAGACAGACAGACACAAAGACACAAAGACACAGAGACAGACAGACACACACATAATAAATAAAATGCAATAAAACTATATTTTAGAAAAATGATAGGATTAAAAAGAAATACATATTATTAAATGTCTACGTCTAGAGAGGCAGAGAAGGGAGGGGAAGGGTGAGGAAGACGAAGGGAGGGGAGAGAAGAAGAAGGAAGGAAGGGAGGGAGGGAGGGAGGGAGGGAGGGAAGGGGAGAGGAAAAGAAAGGGAGAAGAGAGAAAGAGAAGGAAGGAGGAGCAGGGGAGGAGAGAAGAGGAAAGGAAAGGAGGGAGAGATTAACTAAAATATTTAGTAGGGTCTGGGGTTGCTGAGGCAGAAGAACAATGAATTTACCTCAGCCCAATCTACTGAGTAAGACCCTTCCTTTCTCATACAATAATACATGCACACATACAAACATATGTACATGCATACATTCATAAATCATACATAAACACACACATATCTTCTCACCAGGGCGAGCATAACTAGAGTCTTCTGCATTGTAATAATCTAAAGCTTGTCCACTTACATAATGTCGGCATGGTTACTTGTTGCCCAGAGAGCATGAAGATGTTTCTATTTTCCAAGCTGGCTGTACAAGTTTGCAGTCCCATCAGCAATGAAGAAGTGTTCCTCGAGCTCCACATTTTCCCAGCATGTGCTCTCACTTGAGTTTTTGATGTTAGCCATTGTGACGAGTGTAAGATGGAATTTCAGAGTTGTTTTGATGCTTGACTTTCACTCAGAAGGAGAAATAAAATAGATATTGGAGGTTGATGGGGGAGGGAACTGGGGAGAAGAGGGGGTGGGAAGAAGAACTGGGGTAGAAATCAGGTATAGGGAAGTGGGGCAGGAGAAGGTGTAGAGAGGGATTGGAAACCGATTGGGGGGGGGATCTCTGGGAGGAGCCAGAGACCTGGGATAGGGGAGGCTCTTATGAGTTTATGGGGGTAACCCTAGCTGAGACTCCCAGCAACTGGGCATATAAAGACTGAAGTGGCCACCTCCTGTAGTCAGGTGGAACTTCTAAGTAGAATGATGGTGACACCAAACCCCAAAACCTTAGCCCAAAATTTGTCCTGCGTACTGTTATGTATAAGAATGGACAGAGCAGAGTTGATATAATAGCCAAACAATGCCTGGCCCAACATGAGACTCATCCTATTAGAGAAAACCAACTCCTGACACTACTGATGATATTCTGTTATCTTTGCAAACAGGAGTCTAGCATAACTGTCTTCTGAGAGGCTAGTAGCCGATAAAAACATCTGCAGAGACCCACAGATAAACACCAGTCAGAGGTCAGGAAGTCTTGTGAAAGAGTGACAAAAAAGGATTGAGGGAGTTGGAGGGGTCAAGGATACCACAAGGAGTCAACTAACGTAGGTCCATAAGGACTCACAGACACTGAACCACTAAACGAAGAGTATACATGGGATAGACCTAGGCCCCCTATATTTATGTAGCCAATATGCAGCTCGGTGTCCATGTAGGTCCCGTAACACTGGAAACAGGGGCTGTCTCTAACTCTGTTGCTTCCCTTTAGATCTATTTCTCCTAGCTGAGCTGCCTTGTCTGACGTCAGTGTGAAAGTATGTGCCTCGCCTTACTCTGACTTGATGTGCCAGAGCCTGTTAGTACTCATGGGGACCTTTCCAACCTCAGAGGAGAAGAGGAGGGGGGAGGGAAAGGAGTAGTGGAGGAGAGAAGGGAAAGGGGCTGCAATCTGAATGTAAAGTGAATAAAGTAATAATTTAATGACAAAAAACACAATGAAAGTTTTCGAAAATATAAAGCTTCTTACCTTTTTCTTAATTATTTTATTTCAAATCTTTTCCCGCCGATAGGATTCGTCTGTAATTAAAAACAACCTCAAATTTACTATGTATCTGAAGCTGGTCTTGAACTCTAGATCTTCCCATTTCTACCTTCCACGCACTGAAATTACTGGTGTGTACCACACCTGGGCTTGGATGAAATTACTTTCAGATCAACCAATATGCTTGGTTCAATCAGAACATGGAAGGACAATTTAAAAATTGTCAATTGTAGGCCTAGTTAAATCTATAGCCATGGTAAGAGCCTGCTAGCACAGAGAGGCAGAGAGAGCACCCAGATAACCTTCCTATTCTGCCAATGCCTCAGAAGACTCCTCCTTCTCCATGCTGTCTTAACTACCCTTCAACCCAAAGACCCTCCTTCTACTTCCTGAGGTTCACTCTCTGTCAACGTGTTGCTTGCTCCGCCTCATGACCTATCATTGACTTTATTCAGGTCTTGTTTACAGAAGGCTCTTAAGTTAAAGGTGTGTTAGGGCCAAGCTACACCACAACAAGGTTCTCCAGTTCACCATCTTGGGGTTCACAATATAATCAAATATCCTGCAATTGATTGATCCATTTTTTAATTTGTAAGTCATTTTGAACAAGCTATGTATATTTTATATAATTTCTGGATCTGTAATTCATAGTTTCCCACAACGTTAGTTAGAAGGATTAGATAAAGAGAGGTTTGACTGTTAAAATCCTACGGTTCCTGGGTCTAAGGAAATAGCTCAATCTGTAGAGTTGCTGCCCAAAGCACTGGGTATCTGGAGTTAGAATGCAGACTTGTCTGCAGGCCAAGGAGGTGAAGGCAGGAATGTCAGATACTCAAGGACATCTTTGGCCAGCTTGGAGTGCATAAGACCCTGTCTCAAAACCTTCTGTGTTAAAGGTCTGCTACACTGAAAAGGCTGAAAATATTTACAGTAAAATTACTTTAGAATTTCTGGGCTATCGTGAATACTGCTGTCTACGTGGACCTTTTAAATTTTTTTCATATCTGTCATTGCTACCAGAGGTCAGGGGCAGAACCCCGTATTTCCAAGTTTTCAGCCTTTTATTCAAGAAATTGAAATAAAGGCTCACAAAGATTTTCAAAAGTGGCAAGGATACTAATTAAAAGAAAAAGAAAGACCAGAATACACTGTAAAAGAGCATGAGTAAATTATTTGAGGCTTCCTCTACAGAATTCAGGAGGAGCAAGAGGAGTTTGGTCATGGAAGCCTAGTGAGAGAGGTTTTGTGTTGAGTGATAAATTAAGTTGAATCTACTGAACGTTACTCTTACTATAATATACATAATCCTAATCATGCTTATGCTCAAGCATGCATAGGCATAAATGCTAAATAAGGGGCTGAAGAAATGGCTCAGTGATACTTGCTGCACTTACAGAACCTGAGTTTGAGTCCCAGCATCCATGTTAAGCAGCTCACAGTCACGAGTACCTCCAACTCCAGGGAAGCTCACTCTCATCTTTGGCTTCTGAAACTACCAGTACTCACATGCATACACTCACACGAACACATACATATACTGATAGTTTTTTAAAAATATTGTAAATAAGAAATTCTCCCTGAAAATTCACTTGAAGGCACATTTTTGACCTATTGTGCCTAAAACCAGTTAAAACCAGTTCAAGTCAGATGAGTGTTTCTGTTCTTCTAACTAAACATGGTAGCATGAATACAGTTTGATTGTTTTAAGAGAAAGTGAAATTCATTCTGTTGTGAAGACAGGGATGCACATGATGCAGGTGGGAGCCTCTTATATTGTTTGTATGTTGATAGGCACTTTGGTCATAGTTGCATGGTTTGCTTAGTATGTGAAGTAGGGCTTTCTGGCTGCCAAGTTTATTATTTGGAGAGGAATGTATGCATAACCCAAACTAGGTGGAGTTCTAGGTTACTAAACTATTCCCTCCTCCATCAACTTCCAGTAATTATCAAAATCCTTTCACTTTGGACCAGCTCAGACAGAAGTCTGTGGTTTCATATTAAAACTCTCAGAATTTAGGTTTTGTTAGCTTTCCACTGGAGTCCTTGTGACATCATATTCAGCAAGGTTTTCTGTTGCTGTTATAAGTACCTGTGACCAAAACTGCTTGGGTAAGAAAAGGTTTATTTGATTTATAGGTTATAGTCCATCACTGAGAAAAACCAAGGCAGGAACTCAAGGCTGGATCCTGGAGATAGAGACTGAAGCAGAAGACCACTGAAAGATACCTCCTACTGGTTTTCTTCCTCTGCCTTAACCACCTACTTTTTTTTTTTTATAGACCATGGCCTTTTGCTTAGGGATAACAACACCCATGGTAGGTTGGGTGCTCCTACATCAGTTATCAGTTAAGCAAAAACCCTGCCAATATGCCTACATGTCAATCTGATGGAGGCAATTCTGCAATTGAGATTCCTTCTTCCCAGATGACCCTGATTTGTGTCATGCTGACAAAAACTTACCAGCAGATCTGACGTTTCCCAAACTGAGATGGTTCTGAAGAACAAGCTGTTATTATCTTCAACTCCTATTTTTTTTTCTTCCCCCTCTGTGTTGGCTAATTTTATGTCAACTTGACACAAACTAGAGTCATTAGAAAAGAGGGAACACCAATTGAGAAAATGCCTCCATAATATCTGGCTATAGGCAATCCTGTAGGGCGTTTTCTTAATTGGTGCTTTCTGGTGGTGGGAGTTGTCAGCTCATTGTGTGTGGTGCCATCCCTGGGCGGGTAGTCCTAGGTTCTAATAAGAACAAGCCATGAGGAGCACGCCAGTAAGCAGCACTCCTCCATGGTCTCTGCATGAGCTCCTGGCTCCAGATAAGGCTCTGCTTCAGTTCCTGTTCTGACTTCCATTGGTGATGAACAGTGCTACAGAAGCATAAGCTGAATCTTTTTTTTCCCAAATTGCTTTGGTCGTCATGTGTTATCACAGCACTAGTCATCCTGATTAAGACACTCTCCATACCTAGGAATGCATAAAATATCTCAGTGTCAATGAAATTCTTGTATCCATAACAACAGCTTCAGTAAGTAGGAAGGTACAAACAACAGCAACAGAAAGTCATGAAGCAAACTTTCTCAACTATTTCTTTGGGTGGTAGATGTGTTACTCCCTTTTTCTCATTTTAAGATGCTAACTCTCATTTCTAATCCTCTTGATGCCAGTAACATCAAACATCATTGTCAGGTGACAACAACCAAATGGAGACATTGCTAGTGCCTCCTGATGAAGAACCACAAAGGTAGAGATAACTCCTCACAGAGGAATTAATGTGTTTACCGACCTGTCAAAATGTGTATTGTTCTCAAGAGATGGAAAGGCCACAGGAAATGCATGTGCAAAGTGGGACAAAAATCTATTATGAAGCAGTGGGACAGGGAAGGCACCACATGAAGGAAGGAGAAAAGAACTAATATCATAAAACTGTCCTCTGACCTCCACAAGTGTACCGGGCAGCATGTGTCCTCCTACCTCCTAAAAACAATAAATAAATTCTTCTAAAGTAAATGTCTTGTGCAACTGTATGGATGCTGGATAATTCAAATCTCTAGTCTAGACAGCTAAGCTGTAAACTCAGGAGAGCAGAGGTGTAGATGAAATGCCTGGAGAAACAGTTTCCATCAGGGAAGTCTTGCCAGAATCCCTGCATCAGCCATGTAGACCTTTAGCAAAGACCCTCAGACTCAAGCAAGTATGTCTTCTCTCCCTTCCCAGGATCCTTATATAGGATGTTCATTTGTCATGGTTGGTTGTCGCCTAGCATACTGTGTGGTTAGACAATGAACTAACTCCTTTCAATTCAACAACTCTCACTAACGAGAAATTCTTCCCTAGTGCCCGACCTGAGTAGGAAGTCTCTCTACTATCTGCTTTCACTGAACTCACGAAACTTCTTGAAGGCAATTATCCGTATAAAGCCATGAGCCATTTTCATTTTTATCTTTCTCTGTATTCCTATTACCTAGCTGAAAGTAAATATTCATTGAATATTTATCCACTGAGCAAATTAATGAATTAACATATACCTAAAATTATAGACTTCTTTTCCCCATGATTATTGACTGAGTGAAGTTTCAATAGTCTAAATTACCATTCCATGTTATATAAAGAAATATAGTATGCTTATTTGACAAAGTCAAGGCTAGCTACTTAAAAACTATTGGAGATATTACTGATGCCCGAGCCACTTTCTCAAGCTAGCTCCTTACACAGCATACAGTTTGTTTTGAAAATGTACACTGCACATCTTGGAATGGTTTGGTGCTGTAATTCTTCCAGTCACTCATTTTTTTTGCCCCTGAGATTCAAATTCATTCTTCACTGTGCCCCTTTGCTAGACTGGAAACGAAACCTGGTTTTACTTGGTTCCCTTTTCAGCTTCTTCAGCAACAGATATCAAAAGAGGGGCGGTACCAGTGGAAGACACTTCTGCTGAGTGTTTCTGCCTTTCTGGTTCTATAGGGTGACTGCAAGGAAATTCTGAAACCATGCAGCCTCATGAAAGTTGCTAGAATCCCATTAGAAGACTTTGTGCATAGTGTTTCTGTCTGTGTCCCTCCTCTCCAGAACCAACAACAAACTAGGCTTGGACTGAGGCACTAGGTACCGTGCAGTCCAAAGACCCAGCTGCTCCGTCTGGAAGCAGGTTCTACACAGGGCACAGGGCCGGACACCCTATCCAAGTTCTGTTGACTGTCTTTCAGTGCCCTTTTATATACAATTATGAATGCTTCCTTAATAATAACAGTAATTCCTTAAATACCTCCCTTGTAATCACTGGTATGGATTCTGTTTCCTGCCTGGGATGTTTGGCACTGTAGACTCACAGGAAGTTTGAGTACATACTTCCCAAACACACCCACACAATCTTATCTCAGGAGGACTCTGCCTTTTTTTTTCTCTTCAAACAGAACTTTTAAAAGACCTACTGAAATGATCAGAAGCCAGAAAAGAGACTTGGACTGCTGGATGAAGCCCGAGGGGCCACTAAGGCTCTTGTTTCCCAGGGGAAGCATACTGGTCTCGGAAAGGTTAAGTGCCTACAGTTACTGAGTAGCGGAGTGTGGATGAGACCCTAGGGGCATACTATGAGGCAGCTCCACCTACAACTCACCCCACTCCCATGAAGACCCTCTCCAGGAGCTCCACCAGATGATTCATTGACTTTTTTATGAGGACCCAAGGGAGGAAGAAATGTTTCTCAAGTCTAAGTAGCATGAATAACTATGGTTCTTTAGGACTATTCCGCATTCTGTTCATGGACTCTTGGGACGTCTAGCTGTTGGCTTCCCACTGATGGTGCCAGGAAACTCAGGGCTCTGGCAGAGGGCAGGTAGGCATAGTGAGAGACAAAGCTTTTCTGTGCCTTTCCTTCTGCCTTACTTCTCCCTGATTTCCTCTTTTGCTTTGATTTTCTTAAATATTATTTTTATCCTAAATGGATGCTGTTTATAGGTTAATTTGAATTTGTATTATTTACCTGTTTATTTTGTGCGCATGTACACCCTACTTGTGAAGTCGGGGAATATAGGGGTCATAGCGCAGGCATGTGGAGGTCAGGGGACAATTTTAAGGACACCCACTTCACAATATTCCACAACACAGAGGACACAGTTATTGTCATCTTCTTTACTTTTGGGCTCATTATCTTTTGGTTGCTGAATAATCAGGATTCAATTTCATGTCCCTCAAGGATAATGAGTCCAAAACATAGCTGCGCCTGGATTGCCTCACGTTCCGGCGAACTTCCAGATTTTGATGGTCATGATTTTATCATTTACCATGAGCACTGACTCATTCCATGCTTGGGCAAACTAAATAAACGAAATGTTTCTTGAATAAATCTTCCAAGCTGCTACCAAAAATGGGAGGTGTTGGAAGAAAAAAAAAAAGTCACAGAAAACAGAATAACTGCAGCTGAGGAAATAAAGGAACTGTGCAAGAGCCCTGCTTTTATCTTTTTGCAAGCAAAGGAAGAATCCGTTTCTCTGCACCAAAACTGACGGCAAAGTCCGTCTGGCATCTCCTGGTTTCGAAGAAACAATTCTAAACTGTGTTTTTTTGTTCTGTTCTGTCTTTTTTACTGCAAGGGGGGAAAGCCAGATGTAACTCTCAATGCATCATTAAACAGCCATTCTTTCCCTTGAGCGCCTACCTGAGGTTTGCCTGTGTTCTTACAAATACCTGCTAACCGTGGCTCTGATCCCAGAAAGCATCCAATGACAGTCAAGGGAATGGACCCGCCCACCCAATCCAGTAGATGGAAACACTGGAACCCGTACAACAAAGACAAGTAAGAAAGAAACTGAAATGGAACTCCAAGAAGCCAAATCTTCCTGCAACTAGGTTGTGAAAAAACACACTCTTCCTTCCGCCCCTGGTTTAACCCCGGGATAGTTCACAGCCACAACACTTTTATATAGCACAGTTCCCATTTATTTCAGAAAATGTAAGGTCAATTTTTTTTTCTGTCTGACTCCATTGGTGATTCCCTTTCATGCCTTCAGACGTACTCAGCTCGTGATTCCTATCATCAAGGTCTTTGATCTTCAATGGTGAAGTCTATTTTCCTTTAGGGCCCTTGGAATAACTGTGCATCAGAAACAACAAAGAACGGGCTATAGCCGTGGACATACTGAGATTTTCTAGCCAATACTGCTAACAGAAGTAAAAATAAAGGAACTTCGAAAGACACATTCAAAATACCCTATCAGATTTGTCAATATTTATTAAAATGAGCTACTAGATTTTTCAAATAATAGTTTTGAAAGTGAGTTGTGGTGACTCTCCCCTGACGAGCCCATATCCACTGTTTCTAGGCAAACAGTGGGCACTGACATGTTGGGTATTTGTGATAGTTCATTTTTATGTCAACTTGCCATAAATTTAAGTCTTCTTCTTAGATAGCCTTGGCTGAAGGATTCTCCCAAGTGCCATAACTGATGTAGGCAGACTCACTGTGAGTGGCTCTGGTGCTGGCCTAGAGGGAACAGGATGGGACTAAGAACAACCGTTCACCCTGTGCCCTCATGGCCCTCTCATCCTGCCTTGTTGCTGTTGTTACTGCTTTCTGCCCTGACAGGAGAGCCAGTATTCCAGAGTTTCCATCATTATGAAGGACCACTCTCGAGGAACTTTCCAGGGCTTGGACAACAGATTGGGACTGATGGTGCACCCACCCTCAAGAGCACAATTACCAGATTCTCAGCCTCTCGATAGGAAACAGCCATAGTGGAACTACTCCCACTTCTGAGACTCCCAAAAACTGAATGAACACTGACCAATTACCAGATTCCAGATTTTCTGCTGCTTAGGTGGGACAGTGATGTTGTCACTATTTTCACATAAATGCTGTGTGTGTGTGTGTGTGTGTGTGTGTGTGTCTGTGTATGTTTCTCTCTGTGTGTGAATGTTTCTGAACAAGAGCTTGTGTATGTGTACATGTGTGCACACGTGCATGTGTATGTGTGAATGTTTGTGTGTCTGTGTATGTGAGTGTGTGTGAGTGTATGTGTGCCTGCCTCTGTGTGTGTGTGTGTGTGCCCTATCTAGAGAATGCTGACTAATTCAGTATGTCCTTTCTGCCATTCTTCTCTGAGAAGCCCACACATGCATGATCTCTCTGAAGTGTTCTGTCTTTCTTCTTGAATGCCTCCATTTTCTTAGCCCTCATGCTTAAACCTATGTTAAAATACCTTACTGAACCTCAACTTGGGTTTCGCTTTTTAAAGGTGACTTGCTTTTGAAATTATAAACAGGAAAATATGGTTTTGGTTTCCAGTTTCGTCAATCATGAAGATTTCTGATGAGCACTCTAATGCTGTTCTAACACAGTGCAGTCTTTTGCCTGAAAGTGATAAATCTTTGGTTAAGGAAAGCACACACACTGCTAAGAGCAACTTATCTGGCCTTGGAATGGAAGAACAGGAGGATCAGGGCAATTTCAAAGCAAACACTCCAGGTAATCTACACAGACAGGATTCCTCAGGACCACAGGGATCTACAGCGTTACAGTGTTAACGTATTGTCAGCTCTCGCCCTGTGTGCTGAGCTGGTTTCCACACGATAAGATCAGACACAATTGTACCACTAGGCAGCCTGAGGTGGGTACCAGCAGCTCACTGACCAGAGGCATGCAGGAGCTCAGATTCACCCTGACATCCTCTGGAGTTCGTTTCTCAAAGGCTGCTTTTGGGATATCTTAAGTGAGTAAACATGAAAAGAAGTATAGCTCCCACTGCATTTAGGAGCGACAATTTCCATGCCTGCTTCTGAGTTGCAGAGTATCAGTGGGAACAAGGCCGCATATAAGAAGCCAGGGCCTTCATGTGCATAGTATTGGGGTGAAGGGAGAGATAAGGTCTTGGACAGTTAAAAAGAAATGATTCTGTTGCCATGGTTTCCTGCTCTATAAAGTCGTTTTAGCATGAATTGCTGTTGTGTTTAATTTTAGATTCATGCAGATTTTTGACAAATAAGAATTCCTGTGCATCTGAAAAGTGTTTTTTTTTTTTTTTTTTTTTTTTTTTTTTTTTTTTTTTTTTTTTTTAAAAGCTGTGAAAAACTGGTTTTGGCAGTCTGGTTTAAACGTTTCTATGTAAAATAACCTGTGTGATTCTGGCTTTTTAATAACTCTCAAAGGCAAATGAATAAGAAGAACAGGAACATAGAAAACACAGATGACTCCCTTCAGCTTCTGGTTGAAACAGGGGTTCATTGACCAAAGCATTGAGCAGGCCATAGGGCAGGCATTGAGGGCTGCAAGATAAGAAATGTGCTCTTCCCCATCATTACAGGCTGGCTCGCAGAAGCACAGGAAGATAGGTGTCCCTTCCACAATCGGTGACATCCCAACAGCGGACTAAGGAACTTAGGTACCAAACCTTAATGTAGATAAACAAGAATTTACTGATATTAAAGCTTTAATTGAGCTCACAAAGCTCGTCATAGTAACTCAAATACAAATTACTTCTCTTGAAGATGACATTAGTATGACTCTGAATTTTTATCAACTCTAAAATATCTACATTTCACTGTGGAAAATTATTTTCTAAAGGATGTTTGAAGATCATCATGCAAAGGAAGAGTTGACTTTACCAAAGGAATTTTTATTTATTTGATTATTGTAAGATGGCTTAAATAGTTAACTCCGGTATCATCATGAAGATAAGACTTGATTTTTAAACAGAAAAAAACAATAATCAAATTGCCCTTGGGAGGATTTGTTAGAACACAGTTGCTAGGCAAACACTAGACACTGATATGTTGGGAAATTCTTCTTCTCAGAAACCACAATATTTAAAGTTTTTTTCCTAAGGTTTTTGAGATTAATCTTGAGAATGTATAAGAATGGAAACTTAGAATTTGGCCTGCCTTCCTTTGAGATAGAAAGTGATGTTGTTGTAACTGAAAGGAAATCAGCTAACCATATTGTGTTTGTAAACTTACTGTTATTCGGATTTGTTATGTGAATTAATCAATTATCTCTAAGTTCCACATTAAGTCTTTTAGTGATATATTTTTGTTATTTGTTAGTTAGCCCACAGAATGATCATACACGAATTACATACTAATGATCATATCTAATTACACTGGGGCTTTCTACCACCTGTTGTTTGCAACACAGCCCCAGTTGAATGGAAAGGAACTAGAGTATACAGACCAAGGGAGAATAGAAGGAGAGAAGTCCATCTGTGCAGCTACCAGTAATTCCTCACCCCACCTCGGTGAAGGCTTTTAGTATGTGATGTTTTTGTATGTATAGGTCATTATTTTCCTTAGACTGTGTCTACCTGCTCACCTGTCTACTTGTCCACCTGCCTACCTGCCCACCTGTCCACTGTCCACCTGTCCCACCTGCTCACCTATCTACCTGTCTACCTACCCACCTGCAAAACTTTGGAATCCAGGAGCTCTGACCTTGGAGAGGAGTTGAGCATAGAGAGTGGTGAGGAGGAAAGAAAGAGTGGAGAGAACAGAGGAGGAGAGCATAGAGAATGGCTGAGAGGACATAGTGTCCTAGAGAGGACAGAGGGGGTGAGCACAGAGTGTGGTGGAGAGGAAAGAAGGTCCTGGAGAGAACATGGGAGGTGAACATAGAGAGTGGTGGCTATGGCCAGATCTAGTAGAATAGAGATGGCAGAAGGGGGTGTGTGTAGATAAGATGCAGAGATGGAGGTAGGGGCACAGACTCTAAGGCCATTCACTGAAATATTAGCAAAGTACTTCATTTCATTACAAACCTTCCAAAAAGACAATCAGATGAATTTGCTAGAACTTGAAACTGTAAGAAATGAAACAAGACAACAGGCATGCGTGCTGACAGAGCAAACAAAAGTGAGGAAAGGGAAAAACTCAGCAAAAAGGGTGAGAAGAAGAAAACCACATATTTAACTGCATGTAGAGGACAAAGTAAAAAGACAGAAGAGAGTGTGGAACAAGATGCCAAGTTACATGCATGCAGCATGAAGAGCTGAGATTGGGAATCAGGGGCTTGGGGGGGGGGAAGAGCAAGGCACTGAGAAACAGTGTGCAAAGAACAAATTATATGAATGCCTTCAAAATGCATAAAAGATTGACAAACTGGAGCCAGAGCAATATGGGCCCAAAGCTGAACAAACAACACAGAAAAACATGCCCAGATCAGCTGTGGTGATCTGCAGACAACAAAGGACGCAGGTAAATGTCCAAACAGCTGAAGGAAAATCATAAGCTTTATTTATTCAAGGATCAAAACAGTCCCTGTTGCAAGTTTCTCAGTAGAAATAAACAAAGCTGGGATACAGCTCACTTGCTAAGCAGTCTGAGACTCTGGGTGCCAGCCCAGTGCTGTAAACAAACAAACATGTGGGCGCTCGCAAGCACGCGAACACACACACACAGAAACAATGAAATGTATTTCAAGTTTAAACAACCCCTCCAAAAAAGGTCAACCCAAAAATCTGTGATAACAGTCTTCCCGAATGTGACTAAGAGCATTTTTGACATAAAGTAAAACCATAAGAAAGTGTTGCTACCAAACACAAAACATTGTTTTTTCCAGGTAAAAAGACAACTATATTAAGAACAAATGCATGCCAGAAAAAACTTTGTAAAGATGAATTCTTAAATACAGAGGTAAATCTAAATAAATTTTGACTGAAATTATTATTTCACCTTGCTTGGTAAACTATTCACATGATTAACATGAAAATATATGCCATGATAATCAGTGAAAAAGAGTCTATCAGTTTTTTAATTGGTTATTTTATTTACTTACATTTCAACTGTCCCTTTTCCTGATTTCCCCTCTGCTAATCCTCATCCCATTCCCCTTCCCCCTGCTTCTATGAGGATGCTCCCCCACCCACCTACTCACTCCCACCTCACCACCCTGGCATTTCCCTACACTGGGGTATCGAGCCTCCACAGGACCAAGGGCCTTCCCTCCCATTGATGCCAAAAACATAATCCTCTGCTACATATGTGGCTGGGTCATGGGTCCTCCTCATGTGTACTGTTTGGTTGGTGGCTTAATCCCCGGGAGCAGTGGTTGATTGATATTGTTGTTCTTCCTATGGGTTTTCAAACCCCTTCTGCTTCTTCAGTCCTTCCCCTAACTCGTCCATTGAGGTCCCTGTGCTCAGCTGGATGGTTGGCTGCAAGCATCCACATCTGTATCTGTCAGGCTCTGGCAGAGTCTTTCCAGGAACAGCTATATCAGGCTCCTGTCAGCAACTGCTTCTCGACATCAGTTATAGTGTATGGGTTTGGTGTCTGTAGATGAGATAGATCCCTAGATGGTGCAGTCTCTGGATGATGGCCTTTCCTTCAGTCTTCTCATTTTCCTCCTCTTCCTTTTCCTCCTCTTCCTCCTCCTTCTCCTCCTCCTCTTCTTCTTTCCCCCCTCCTCTTCCTCTTCCCCTCCTCCTTCTTCATCTTCTTTTTTGTCTCTGCATTTCCTTTAGATAGGAACAATTCTGGGTTAAAATTTTTGAGAAGGGTGGGTGGCCCCATCCCTCAACTTGGGGCCGTGCCTATCTACTGGAGATGGTCTCTACAGGTTCTATCTCCTCTTTGTCAGGTATTTCAGCCAATGTCATCCCTGTTGAATCCTGGGAACCTCTTTCTTCCCTGGCATCTGGGACTTTCTAGTGGCTACCTCCAGATCTCCATCTCCCACTGTTTCAAAATCTATGAATTTGAGAGTAAAGGGTGATATGGAGGGAGGGAGCTGGAAAGCAGAGACCTAAAAAGGGCTGGAGAGAGAAAAATGATGCAATATTTTAATGAAATGGACAAAATTTAAAATTTAAATTGAATAAATTCAAATTTGTAGTTAAATTTTTTATTCAAATTTAAATTCAAATTCTCAACAATATAGTTAAATCTAAATCACATATTACTGAGATTATTATAATTTCACCTTATATGGTAAAATATTTACGTAATTAAAGTAGATGACAACAGTCCTACAAAAAGCAAGAGTGACAATAACTAACTTTGGAGTGGACAGAGATGAGAAATGAGAAACTAGATTTTTAGAAATTTTTAACTCAGTAATGCATATTGTGATTTCCAATATTATTAATATGAAACTTAAAAATTATAGGAAGAAAAATAGAAATCTTTTCTGTGATAAGGTTCATTTATTTGTGCTTCACATTTATGTGTATCTATATTTCAATTATGAACATTACATTAGGTATAATCGTATGGTGTTTGGATAACACAAAACCATGAAAAATAATCAGAACAAGTAAGAAAACAAAGAATATGATGATAAGTTTAATGTCTCATCTATTAGAGGTGTAAAAGGCATGGTCCAGGAAATATTAATTAGCTGGGTTGCTTTGGGAAACTTACTAACAGTTTCTTGAGAATCAAAAACACATCTCATGACCTAGACATTGCATTTTTCACAAAAGAAGTATGGGAATTCTAAGGTGATGATATTTGCCTGTGTGCATTTTTTTCTTTTTTTACTTGCTTATGTAGTTTCAGCTGTCCTTGAACTCACTTGATATAAGAAATGTCAATCCTCCTACCTCTGCCTCAGGTTCTAAGATCACAAGTTTTTTAGCTGCACTCCCAATTCTAATACATTCAGTGGCTAAAACACCTAGGTATCATACATGTAATGTAATATATTTCACTTTAATATATATTAAAAGCAAGCAAAACCATATGCACCAAGATTGAAGGACTGCATTCATGTAGTAGATACTACAAGCCCCACTTGGGTTGTATCCAGGATATGAAACCTTGTTGTGTCTGTCCTTCCCAGCCACTTATGCAGCTGTGCTGGGCTTGACAGACAGCCCCTTGGACTGCGTAGGTAACATGGCAATGGGCCTCTTTATTGCTGTGAGTTTTGTTTTTTTGCTATACAGAATCTTTTGTATACAACAGAATCACTGAATACAACAATTATTAGATCTAACCAGACACAGTTATGCTTTTAATTTTATAAATGTTTTTGCATTTTCCATGTCTGTAGAGACAATCTCTTGTGCACTGTGCAGAAGCATAACCTGTCAAAAGTCTGATGGCTAAGACAGGATTAGAAGATGGAACATCCAGCAGACGGACAGACAGACACAGACACAGACACACACACACACACACACACACAGAGAGAGAGAGAGAGAGAGAGAGAGAGAGAGAGAGAGAGAGAGAGAGAGAGAGAGAGAATTCTAGGAAAGAGTCGCTAAGTAGACTCTGAGAAAATAGAAAGCTGAGGAGAGCTAAGCAGCCATGTGGCATACATAGAATCGAATAAGTGAGTTATGTAGGTTATGAGCTAGTCCTGAACAAGTCAAAGCTTGCAGCCTAGGCATTTGTTTATAAATAAGTCTCAGAGCCATTACTGTAGGAAAAAAGAGGCCAGGTAGATCGAAGACCAAGGCCATCCTCAGATACACAGGCATAAAAAGTAAGAATAAATGGTTAATGTGCAAAGGAAAGGTTTTAGGAAGGAAAGTTAAACCTTACATGGTACAAGATTCCTTTATATGTATTTCCATATTTACGTATCTATATATTTAATCCGGTGATTAAAGGTGGTGAAGGATTTTATAGAATTCAGATGGTAACTCAGAAAATAGAGATATGTGAATATATACAATGACTAAGAATTTCCTATGGAGTCTAGAGGGTTATTCTCGACAGTGCAAACTCCAGGGTATCTGTCACAATGGATAGGGAATATTCATTTAAGGGGACTCTGAAAAGATGTGCACAGCACTATAAATGTGATTAAAAGAAAACACACAACACTAGTACACACTTGTCATACAGCCCTGCAACTGTACATGGGCATTTACCCTGAAGAAATAAAAAGCTGTACATGAATGTCTGCAGAAACTATCCAAAGAGAATAGGAAAACCAGGAGAGAGCACCATGGGAAATGGAAACGACTCCCCGCCGTAGCTTCACATGAATATTTTCTTCTAATATTTTCCACAACATTATTTTTCCTAAAAGTTGTAAATTTTTTCCTGAAGTTTTTACTACTCTTTTTCAACAGTCTGTTCAGGCTTCTTTCCCACTGCTTCTATAATAT
Organism: Arvicanthis niloticus; assembly: GCF_011762505.2. Taxonomy (NCBI): domain Eukaryota; kingdom Metazoa; phylum Chordata; class Mammalia; order Rodentia; family Muridae; genus Arvicanthis; species Arvicanthis niloticus. Next base: position 9,065,015 of record NC_047660.1, on the reverse strand, counting down.
GCATCGTTCTATTTGCTGTTAAAGATAGAAGCATACAAGAAGTATGCAAATGAGACGCACTTCGGTTTTTAAGCTAAAAGCATTTACTAAGCTCTCACAATGAACAAAAGACGATGGTAAGTCCTGCCTAGAGATAAAATTAGCCATGGGAAGAAGAGGTTTTTCCCTGACATCAAAGTTATTTGTAATCTTGTCAGGAGAAAGCAGTGTTTATCAAAAACTCCAGTCTGTGGAGCAAACTGCAGGAGAGGAAGCTTGCTCACCGTCCTCATCTCAAGGCACATGCCAAGTTAAAATATTTACCTCATCGTGTGTGGCTTTAAGATGCCACCAGAGTTGTGCAAATGTTTGGGGGCTGAGGGACCAATGAGAGAAGTGATACTCTCTGAGTCTTGTCTCGTGGCAGGCTTGGACTTAACATAGTCCTGAGATGACTCTGTGCTTTGTAGGCAAATGGGGTGTGAGTTTCCATCCACTGTGTTCACACAGAAACACAAGGCACAGGTTTGCGACTGTCACACATTTCCTTGTTTTCCCAGCTTCTATCTGTTTGAAATATATACATCTTTCAGCCTTAAATCCTGACCAAATCTTTTTTTTTCCCTGTTTTTCTGCTACATCATAGCAATGGACAAAATAACCCCACAACTATGATTAGATTTTTGCTTATCGGTTTTAGCAAAGTAGAAAAAATTATTTCATCTACCACTCTTTGAAACACACGCCACACAGGACATCCATGTGACATGATGGCAAAGTTTTACACTTTTGTGACAACTTCTAATATAGAAGGTGCTGCTGAAACGCTTCTGCATGAAGCAAATACACTCTAACCAACATTGCAGTATTTCCATCTGCGAAAATGAAAACAAAACTGCATATCCTTCCAAACATCTTAGAGTTCTTGTTTGCTTCCTGCAAACGGTGTTTGCTTGCATCTGGTTGTCATAAGTAAGTATGAAAATATAACTTTCCAACATGATAGAACTTAACAAGTCAACTCACTGTCAGAAGTAAGGGCCCCACCGTGGCCCCCATATTCACTGTGTTCACATGTTGCCATTTTTAAAAGCTCCATCGCTTTTAATCTGACCTGTAGTCAGCACAGTTTTCTCAACTTTGCCAAAATTATTTGGTTTTAGTAACTAACAAAACAGGGTGTGTTCAAACACTTTGGATTGTATTTGTCTTTCAAATAGACTTCCTTTAATATCAAATATTAAAAGAAACCCAATTTAAAAAGTACCCGTTTTTCTTTTTTTCTAATCCGTTTTTCTTAATAGAGTTAGTACATTATAGCGTATAAGACTTAGTACGTGAAAGTGTGTATTTTTAATAATCACTTTCTCTCTGAGGATTAAACCATTCCTCTGCATTCTAAAAACATTTTTACCTTGAAAACGTTTGCATGTTTGCCAGCTCCTCTCATCCTAATTCAGTGGCACTAGAAATCCATCTTGCAGATGAAGAACTGAGACAAAGACAAATGATTTGTCCAAAGTGACATCTGTGCACCGGGCTATGTGTGAACCTAAGACCCTAACCTCTGGCCCAGCTCGCCGGTGGTGCCGGCACCACTAGAGCAGCCTGTGTGCCACATACAAAGACAGTGGGAAGCTCTTATCTCCCCCACTGAAACCCCTACAGCTGGCAGTCACTGTGGCTCCAAAATGGCTACTTCGGGGATGCTTAAAAATAGCAACGCAGGAAGGAACTGCAAAAAGGGCTGTGCTTGCTTTCTGGAGGAGGAAACAGAGAGGAGTCGTCCTAGTAAGATAGACTGCTCAAGTTTTCCCTGTTCGAAATCAGACTCTGGCTTCAAAAATGACAGTTTTTATGAATAAAATACATATCCTCCCTAGCCTGGATGTTGAGAGAGACCTAACAAAAAGTACACTGCAGATCCTGGAGGAGAAGGAGAAAAGATGCCGGGAGGAAGAGGGAACCGAAAGCCAGATGGCTGCCTATGAGGACTCAGAAGGGATACGCACCACAGATAGGAAACCGAGAATTTACAATGCAAAGACTTGGAAATGCTCATGGAGATATTGCTAGAAAATGAAGTCAATGTAGCAGAAGTCTGTTAGTTTCTTACTCCAAACGAGGACCTCCGAGAAGGATAGGGAGAGTCAAGACCTCTTTTTTAGTAAAGTCAGAAGGAGGCATTTTGTAAGAGAATTACAAGAACAAAAAAATCCACTGCCTGCAAAAACTCTGACTGACTTGTTTAATCAATTCCTTAGCAAATTTCCACATTACGCATTTGCTTCCTTTTTATTCAAATCCCCCCAAAAGAAAGTTGTTCTTCAGCCCTTTGCAAATGTGCTGATTCCAGCTGGCCTTGAAAATCCACTTAAGGGAAGGACAGGAACATTTAGCCCAGTGTTTGAGGGGAAGGTGCCACTTTAGAGAAACCCAGTTGCAAGCTCCTGGCTTCCCTTTATCTCTTCAGTTTCAAATGAGTAAGAAAAACCTGACCTTGCTGGCTACATTCCTTTTCAAAGTTCTTTCTACCCCAGATGGTGCCCTTTGAACTTAAAAGCTAAAGACCTTTGTTCTCCCACTGTAAATCGTCCCCACAGCCATGCTGGTTTTCCATTTAGGGACCAAGCTGGAGAGAATTGTCAGTTATACCGGGCAATTAGCACTTTGAAATATTATACCCCCACATATGCAATAGGTTAGCCCAGGGCCTGGACACAGAGAGACTCCACAAATATGAATGTCTTATTTCCCTTGAGGCACAAGCATAGGAGGAAGACAATTTCCTCACACTCCTCCTACTAAGGTAGACTCAAAGGGGCAGAGGGAAGTTGAGGTTTGGTCTCCTGAAAGGAAAGACAGAGGGGGGAAAGGGTAGAATATAGCTAGACAACTGTTTTTAAAAACTCAGGAGAAAAAAAAAAAAAAAAAAAAAAAAAAAAAACACCTTGCCTTTCCATGTAGGTATCATTAGGCAAAGCCTGAAAGAACCAAAGGGGAAAACTAACTATAAGAAACAATAATGTCAACATTAACATCCTCAAAGCAGTCACCTCTGTCTTCACCTGTAAAACAGCCCATACCCCAGAGAGCCTCAGTCCTCGATATTACAGACACTAATCAAAGCTCTTTTAGTCCCTGTCTGTATTAGCTACTAGTGATGGTTTTATGTTTATTCCTAACACTTTATTCTGTTCACTCTAAAATGTATCACCTAGAAAAAACAAGTAATTGCAAGGCTGTTATTTATATAATTTGTGAAGAAAAAAAAAAAACCCACTAACCCACTTCATTGGTCCCTGAATAAAAGTGGACATATGGCGGCTATTAAAAAGCAAGGGTAGTCTATCACAGTTGCTCAAGTTTTTGATTGATTGGTTTTGGACAGAAAAATCTCACTTAACAGGCATCCCTCTGCTTAAGTGTTTTTTAAGTTATAAATTCTCTAAAATTATACCCATCCCTTTAGAAAGAAAAAAAAAAAAAGTCCCTAAACTCACAGAGAGAAACAACAAAAGTAACCTGGGAGGAATGTGACAAATTAGCCTGCCAGGAAGAAAGGGGCTTCTTTCTAGCTATTTCCATAATTACTTCCTGACTGGGGTAGGTGCAGAGAGAACCTCTAACTCTGCCCTAAGCTAAAAAGTCAAGACAAATTTAGGCCATTGTTGGAGTAGGGCACATACATACTAGAACATTCCATGAGAAGAAACACAAAAAGTGTTGAGCTTGCATGAACATTCAAAAAAAAAAAAAGAAAAAAAGAAAGAAAAAAAAAAGAAAGAAAGAAAAAAAGAAAAGAGCATAAAAAGAGAAGTCCAAAGATATGGTATATGGTTTTGGCTTTTTAGATCTGTGAACTTGAACCTCCCTACGTCTAAATTTCCCCATGGAGCAAACAGAATAATAGAATCCATGACATCTGTCTTTACATGAGGGCTTTGTAAATATAATTAGGCCTTAATTACTATTCATTCATATGGCATGCATTTAATAAATACATTTTGAGAATTTATCCTTTCAACTGCTGTGTGAATGCTAATAAGTATATTTAAAATGTCTTATGTGTCTAGAAAGAATAAGAAAGTTTACGCCTCAGATATTACAAAGCCCCCATTATTGGCATGACCTTGCAGCCCTGACTGATGGAGTGTCTGCCTACCCTAGCCACAGAGCCTGCTTGTCTCACTTAGGACAGGGAGAAAGAAGCTTCTAAATTTAGTCTTGGTGAATTCAACATATGGCGTCATGTGACCTCTCGAGTCCAGAGGTCCCAGGGTTTCTGGAATCTGGAAAAACAACTTTGTTGTGGGAGCAGAAACTAGAAAAGGCTGACCACTCTGCTATTTGAAGAGACACAGTGACTTGAAAATTTGTCCTAATAAGCTAAATTTCTAAAACAAAACTACAACAGAATGCTAAAAGTCGTGTTGATTTTAGACATCCGAGATATTTTCCTGACATTATTTTCCTGGCACTTAAGACATATTAAATTATTTGGCATCTGGTCCATGAACCAAATGGACTCTGCTCTGAGAGAGTTAAGTCAGAGTACTTGAACCTGCAAATTATCATTATTGAATTTGAAGCTAAAAATACATAGAAGCATAAGGAGGGCAAGAATTAAGGTTTCCTTCCTTCCTTTCCTTCTTTCTTTCTTCCATTATTTTCTTCCTTTCTTCCGTTCTTATGCCAAGGGTCCAAGTCAAATTTGGAAAAGAACAAAGACTAATCAGACAACAAAAACAAATTAAAGCTGATGAAACTTTTAAATTAGGAATTTTTTTAAATAAAGAGTATGATTTAAAAAAAAATATATCACTTCAGGAAGTAGAGGGTGGCTTGGGGACAGGGTTCATCTCTGTGAATTCTAAACATTCACCCTTACACTGTGCTTTCTCATCTACTAGTAAAGAAGAAGGATTCAGAGATATTTTTATATTTTAAATGTAATTTGTTACTTATTCACTTTACATCCCACTCACTGCCCCTTTCCTGGTCTGCACCTCCCACAATACTTCCCCCATCATCCTCTGCTTCTGAGGAGGTGCTTCCCCCCACTGACAGGAATCCCCCCCCGACTCTCGCACTTCAATGTCTACGGCGAGGTGCTTGGTTCAGAGATCCTGAGTGTGCTTTTAGGGCTGCTGAGAAGTAGCCTCAACTACGCATGCGTGAACAGTCCACACCGTATGAACAGCTACATGAAAAACATAGAGGAGAGTCTGAAGGAAATAGCATTTGGCAGACAAAACAGTATTGTATTGGTTCTGATCAATAAAATGACTGCACAAAACCCCGTACACTATTTGTACAGTATCATATATACAGAGCCCTGTACACTACACTATGTGAACAGCGCCATCTAAAGCACTGCTTGAAATCAGCAGGTATGTGGATGGATGCCAGGAAGCAGGGGAACTTGAAAATAACTGCCAGGTTAGGACGCCTGCTATGTATTGGGTTTTTGTTGTTGTTGTTGTTATTTTTGTTGTTGTTTTTGTTTTCGTCTTTATTGAATGCCAGGCACTGTGATCTTCTCTCATTTTCAAAGAGTTTTTCAAAGAGCAACTTTTAAAAAAAAATTATTTTACTAATACTGTCTTTACTCTGAAATCTAGCAATTTTCTATTTGTGGTCTATTCTGTAGCTTGAAGAAATTAGGTGATCAAAATATATCCATTTGATGCCCCTTCCCCAAAGACCTAGAAAAGATGCAACAATGTGTCCTTACTTGATGTGGAATGAGATTAAAATGTCGGATATTGTGTTTAAAGCTATCAATCTTCCATTGACGGTGGTCATGTTTGATTCTTCTGAAGGACTTGGGGAAAAATTTTTAAAAATTGTTTACTAGAGTAAAAAGAAAAGAACTACACATACACACCACACACACACATACACACACTCACACTCACACACACACAGCAGCTCTCTTGCACACAAGATTTTTGGAGCTTTCTGTAGTTTTGCATAAAAATGTTTGCAACAAAAATACTTAAGCTGTATGAACCACATCTCTAGGCATTTATTTGGGTAATAACTTGACTATCATGTCAGATGAGTTTGGCAGGATCTCTTATGTAAGACGCATAACCAAGTGAGTTGAAGCAGCATTTTGTCTGCATACAATGGAAAGTGTGTCCGAACCCCAGAAATATCCTTTTGAGATGGGCAGGAGTAGAACCACTACTCCCCTGCCCCTGGCCTGTATGTCCTGTTCAGTGTAGCCCTGTGTCCCCATCTTTGCCCACCAAAAGATGTCACATAGCCCAATAGCCAGGTTAGAATTTTTCTCTCCGTATAAGGTCATGTGCAGAAGCACCTGGAATTCCTTCCTATGCTAATGAGGTGTCCCCAGCACCTTAGCCCCCAGCCACTTACCCCTAACACCCCTACTCATCCCAAAGTTTTAAATATTCTTTATCACACCGTCTTTCCCCCCAAATGAGCTGTCATAATGAAGCTGCCCCCTTAGAGTCTGTTCTCAAAGTGCTCACCACAGCCTGCAATTTCCTCTGATCCCAGCCTATCCAGCCTCATTTCCCGTCTGAGGATCCCATGGTTGTGATCACCAGTCATATAGGTGGGAAAGCAGAGGCAGAAGGGCAACCAGGTATGGTATCCAAAATATACTTCTAAACACATAAACCACTACTCTCCTCTCTTCCAACAGTCTCACAATAAATATTTATTGAGCACATACATACATATCTCAGCACAAGGATAGACCACACGTTCATAAAGGTGAGGAAACTAAACTACCAGTGTGCGAGGAGATAAGGAAACAGGAGCTCACGACAGAATCGAAGAGTTTCAGTGAAGATAAGTCAACGCCAGAAACAAAAGGCTTCAGTGTACCATTTGGGGTGATGAGCTAGAGCAAGGTGGAAAGAAAGAGTTGAAATAAGAAATGGGGCTAGACCTGTTTCTACGACATGTTCCCCAGAGGAAGTCAGGACTCAGACCCAGACAACAACACCTAGCAACATGATGTGGCAGATGAATGTAAAGGATGTCTGGCAACATATGAATGGGACAGAGGGACATTTATGTCAGAGGATCCTTGCACCTGTTATAGACGCCCAGAAGCAGATACATAGGTTTCAGCCTACAGGTGGTAGGCATTATAAATTTAAGGGTTGTTCTGTGGTTTGTCTTTGGAACTTTCGACTGGAGACATTGAGTGAACACAAGTTTGGATCTTCTCACCTGCAGCTCCTCCATGGATATCCTCCAGGGCACCCACTGGCTCACACCTGCAGTCTACATTCAGTTCTGTATGATTACACAAACACTCTTAGCTGGCCCCATTGGGTGGTTCTAGTCAATTGAGCATTTAGCCTTCATTACTTGCAACTGGTTTTACTTTTTAACCTATTTTTTGCCTATTTATTTTCTTTATTACAGTTTACTTTTATGAAGAATAGGAAACAAACTAGCCCATAGGATATGATGAACAGATTTCTCTTCATTCATCACTCTCAAAATTAATTTCCATGCCTAAAGATTGTTTCTGATTTTCAACAAGTCCTCATATGAAGACATGACTGTCTCTATGAGGAAAAGTCATGTTGCCTTGCAAATGTCTAAATTCATAGTTCCAAGTACCAAATGCAAGGAATTCCAAGCACTTTCTAGGGGGATATGCCCAGCCCAGCATCCAATGTCATTTTCTTTCAGCTTTCATTCCACAGTTAGCTACAGAACCTTCCATTCTGCTGTGAAATATAAAGTGGACTATGTGTGAATCTCCTTTCTTAAACATAAATGGAATGGAAAGAAATAACAATGTCTGAGTTATTCTACAATAACACACACTGGTATTGATACTGGCAGTTTTCAAGAACTTATACAGACTTAGGTCGAAGTATGCCAATATCCTGCAGAAAACCACATATTCTTAACACTATAATCAGATTTGTATTCTACATTTGGACTCTGGATTGGGAAATCATTTGCATTCTCAATTTGAATATTCCAATTCTCTGTAAATGTTAAACATTCAAATATAAGAACCTTGCTGTGCATGGAGCACAGTGACTCATCCTTATATTCTCAGCACTTGGCATTAGGGAGAAGAGTTACTTGAAGGTCAGCCGGGACTATAGAATAAGAACCTTTTTCAAAACTTAAAATTAGAACTCCCAAAACTTGAAATATAAAACAAAACTCCCACTAAATGTGACAACATTGAACCTAATTATATTAAAACTATTTAATTCCCACATTTTTATTCAAAATTTGTTCCCAATCATGAAAAAATTTAAAATTCTGAGACATTTTATACCTATGATAATGTTTCACATATTTGAATCATAAGCATGAAGATAGAAAATAAACATATCACTCATCACCTGTAAAAAAATTGTTTCCCACTGCATAAACTAGTGGTTCTCAACCTTCCTAATGCATTGACTATTTAATACAGTTTTTCAAATCTCCAATGACCCCAGTCATCAAATTACTTTCATTGCTACTTCTTAACATGTAAATCCCTGTGATTTCTGATGATATTAGATAGAACTTGAAGTGTCATTCGGTTCTCAGAAGAGGTTGTGACCCACAGGTTCAGAATCATTTCCACTAAGAAATTTATATTCTAAAAGTACTCACATTTCTATTAGATATCTATTTTTTTCTAAAAATTATTTATTATTTGCTTATGTATATGTGACTGGATGTATGTATGTGCACCACAGGTGTGCAGAAACCATCAGAGCTCAGAATACACACTGGCTCTCCTAGAACTGGAGTTACAGGCAGTGGTGAGCTGCCAAGAGGATGCTATGAACTGGACCTGGGTGCTCTACAGGAACAATCAGTGCTCTTAACCAGTGAGCCATCTCTCCAGGCTCCTAAATTTTCTTACATGTATTAGAAGATATTTAAACATTCCTATATGCTTTCTCCTTTGATCAGTAGTTTCAGAAGACAATGAAAAGATTCAATGCCCTTGTATACACACTTGAGACCTTGTACTTCTGAAGGGTACAGACTCACACTCCAGCATATACAAGACAGAAGGAAGAGGCAGACACACAGACACACACAGACATACACACAAGAAAGTCAGTGGCTAAAGCCTGGCGGTGGTGGCGCACGCCTTTAATCCCAGCACTTGGGAGGCAGAGGCAGGCGGATTTCTGAGTTCGAGGCCAGCCTGGTCTACAGAGTGAGTTCCAGGACAGCCAGGGCTACACAGAGAAACCCTGTCTCAAAAAACCAAAACCAAAACAAACAAACAAACGAAAAAAGTCAGTGACTAACAGACTATATTGATACTTGTGGATGGGTTTCCTCAGGTGCTGTCATACTTAAACTTTTACTCTTTCACAATTGTGTTTATTTTGTAGAATAGTTTTTCTAGTTTTTCTTTTCTTTAGGTTTACTTGCATTTATCTTGCTCGTAAATTTTCTTTTTCTTTTTTTCTTCATTCTGCCTCTCTACTGTACTTTGTTGGGGAGGGGGGAATGGTGATCTTTATTTGCTATAGATATTCAAACAGTACCTTTTATGTCTTCGCTATTGATTAATTTTCTTACCCTGACTTTTGCTACATGGTAAAAATTGCAATCCAAATACTTCCAACCCACCCTTAACCTCCTCCACGATTCTTCCTCTGCTCTGCTTGGGGGGGGGGGAGGGGGAAGGTGCTAGTGTTCAGTACTAAGCCATTTCCACTCTGCTCCCTCTTTCAATTCCATCTGAGATCTCTGCTTCCTCAGCTGGAATCTCCCCCACCCATCCATACTCTCAGAAGTCATGAAATCAAAGGTACATATACCGTATTTCACTGACGAATTAGCGCAAGCCACTGGAAATTAAATTACTACACATTCTGTCATCAAAATCCCCTGACCCAGCCTCATGGCTAAGGAAAACTTCTTAAGCACCCCTTTGACTCCTACAACCGCCTTCCATCTTGGAAGTCCTTTGCTGACCCACTCATGACTTCTGGAATGCTCCGTAGCAACCAATTCATCTTGTTTTATTTGAAGTTAATGTATGAAACCACTTCTACAGATTCTTCCAATTTCTATAAGCATTACCTCCCAAGGTCAGACCAGGTGGGGTTTTTACTTTGTTTTGTTTTTTTTATGTTTGTATTTTAACAGAAGACTTCATAGAAAAAGGATGCCATCTCCTCAGGGGCAAAACAGGCCATGTTTTCATCCTTTTAACTAGCATGTTTTCCTTTCCTGTTATTTACTTGGTGACTGCTAATGTAGTCTACGGTGTCAGGGTCATAATAACAGAAGTTGTATCCCCTCCAGCTTTAGAAGTGACTCTGCAAGGGGAAAAGATTTATTGCAATCTAACTCAGGGTCATACGAGATAACAACTGTGATGAAAGAATTAAAATCCTCATATTCTGCTTCTATACAAATCATTTTCAAGATCTAAAAATGAAAATAAAGCCCCTTTGCGCTTTCTGTTTTGAAGTCAGAGAAGTACAGGAACATGAAGCAGACTGTGACTCAGTCATTAATTGAACAGTATGTTAAATAAACTAAATAAACAACTGCCTTGTAAAAGTAGAAAGCAATCATGGCTGTGGTTGGAGAAGCTGAGGTACAGAACACCCAGAGAGAGAGAGAGAGAGAGACAGAGAGAGAGAGACAGAGAGAGAGAGACAGAGAGAGAGAGAGAGAAAAGTCTTTAATACATGGGAGTATTAAAGACTCCATATGTAGCCCACCTGGCTAGGAAAGAAATCTGCAGAATGAAGAAAAAAAGAAAAAGAAAATTTGCGAGCAAGATAAATGCAAGTAAACCTAAAGAAAAGAAAAACTAGAAAAACTATTCTACAAAATAAACACAATTATGAAAGAGTAAAAGTTTAAGTATGACAGCACCTAAAGAAACCCATCCACAAGTATCAATATAGTCTGTCAGCGACTGACTTTCTTCAGAGTTACTTCTAAAGCTGGAGGGGATACAACTTCTGTTATTATGACCCTGACACCGTAGACTACATTAGCAGTCACCAAGTCTGTGTGTGTGTGTGTGTGTGTGTGTGTGTGTGTGTGTGTGTGTGTGTTTTAATTTGCTTTCAGTCCATTTGTTTTTCCTTGAAACAGGTTCTAAGTCTTCTATCCGAGGCTAGCCTCCTGGGTGCTGGGATTGTACGTATACTTCACCATATCTGGATAGTCTGTGCAGCTTCTACCCATAATCATTCTATTTACAATATGTCAATCATGATAGTTTTTGTTGACAATTTACCATAGTCAACTAAAATATGAGCAAATCAGTAAAATTACTAAAGGATATCTGGGAGAACAAGTGACACCCAAAGGAACAGAAAGAGGCTCTGGTCCCACTGTGTGCAGCCAGGCTGGGGCTACTCATACTGTCAGCATTTCTGAAGCCATGAAGCCCTCTCCATCACCATGGGGGGGGGGACCCTTTCCAGTCACTTTCCTGCTAAACATTAAAAAAATATCAAATGATCAAGGTTTTATGTGTATGTAACTTTGTAGGTTGAGTCCGAGATGCCTCGTCAGGGAGCGCAGAAAAAGCTGAAGAGAAAAGGGGAAAAGTGGGGGAAGTGGCTTTGAGGAGGTCCAGGGTCTTCAAAAGCAGGCCTCCTCCTCACCATGTCAGCGACATTAAACAGCTTCTATAAATAGTGAATGTTTGACACTATAGCCACTTAACTTAGACCAGTAAATGGACATGGCTGGAATTTGGTTCCCTGTTTAATCTTTTCCTGTGAAAATGGTGGCATTTGATGTTAGGAATCATGGTGCGAATATTGTAGGAGAGGGGACTACAGGCAAAGACCCTAAAGTGCAGTGTTTAAATATAAATTGTAATATTGTTTATCTTCAACAGTTCTGCCACAGTTCAATATTGGTAACAGTGAACATGAAGTAAAACCGCTATTCACCTCATAGAGGTATTCTGAGGATAAGGTGAGAGAGGCCTGTGACTTGTCGTGTTTCTAGAGCATGGACAAGCACACATTTCCCATCATCCCACTGAGATGGATGGCTCCTCTCCCTTCCTACTGTGATGTCTACATATCCACAATAAAGAAAGCTGTCCTGGATAAGTTCACTACCTGCCGTTCCTCCTCCTCACTGAAGACAGTGCTTTCTGTCTCCTCTGATCCTCACTGCTTTTCTGAGTTTGTCTGAGTTTGTCTGAGTTTGTCTGGTCAACGCTTTTATTTATCTTGAACCTCGGTTTCTTAAGTCTGTTTTTCTGTGGATACAAAAAGGGGGAGGGGGTAGCCTTTGCCTGTATTGTATTTTTAAATATTTGTATATGGGGGTTATGTGTAAATGTAAGTGTCAGAGACCTCTGAGTCCAGATGAGTGTATTGAAACCCTTGGAGGTGGAGTTACAAGTGGGTGTGAGCTGCCAAATATGGATGTAGGAAACAAAATTCATGTCCTTTGTAACTATTTTCTTGCTCTGACCTCTGACTCACCTCTACAGTCTGTACGCTTGAGTTCCACATAGAATTAAAGACAAGTATTTAAGCAGTGTTTCTGTGACTAGAGGCCTGCTTTTCTACTTCCAGGCTCTTATATCCAATCTCTGGCTGTCTCGTGGTTGGATCCTACTCTAGTGACTTCAGCATAGATGTCAGATGGACTTGGCTTCTTGGGCTTTTTATCACGTTCTCCCACCCACAAGCTGTGTGGCCTTACACAAGGTACTTGACACTAACCCCTCATGCCTCACTGACATCATCTGTATAATGAGGACACTAATGAATTTGGCACTTAAATTCCTTTAATTATCTCAGGTTATAGGCTCAACTATGTGTAGGCAGAAGCTTCTGGTGTGATCAGTAATAGATAAGGCTCTATGATTGTCGCTGATAGGAGAGAGAACTGTCAGGGACTCTGTAATTAAAGTATTTCTAAAGTTATAAAGAAAAAATAGAAGCTTCCTCTACCTTGGCCAGGACTATGTGGATCACATCAGAAGATGCAATAAGAAAGAGGAAATAAAAGAGTTGCTATCATAGTCAACATCACCACCTGTAGATTAGAAACCAACCTCCTGCGGTGTCTGAGACACATTTTTTTTAAGGAGGTGCTTGCAAGCCAAGCTGCACTGTGAACTTACTGGAAGATGTTTTCCTGAAACAATGATGTTCAAAGATCAAATAGGAGAAATATATATAATTAAAATATATCTTTGTTTAGAAAGAAATAGAGATTCAAATAATCTTTGTCACATTTCTCCTTTATGAGATATCTCTAGAGGTTGAAGAGGACAGTTACAAACTAAACCCAATGGCTCAAAACCTTACATCCAGAATCTCTTACAGAATGTAACCTAATTCCCTCTGGCTGTTCCATCTCAGAGCTGGATTTGTTCTTATAAAACACTGCTATTGCTGTGCGCTCAGAGGCACCCTCGTTTACAAGGCTGTGTTGTTTTTGTGCTGTCTGAGATTCAATCTGCATCTGTACAAGGCTGGACCATAGGTTGGCCCAGAGTCACTCACAGTAGAATCTCACCTTGGTTTCAAAGGGAAGCTCTGTTGGAAGAGCAGCTTGCTCAAATCTAAGGTCCAGGATACCATGGGATCACAGGACCAGGCAGCCTCTTTTCTCAGCAACTGTTGTGCTGGCCTTTGGCCATGAGCTCTTAGTGCTGAACTAACTTTATTAATCCTTTCTGCCAAACTTGTGGAAGGGAAACTAAATTTTTGCCATTCTTCAGTCTGACTCAGTTATGTGTATCCGCCAATATATGAAACATAATAGTCACAGTTACTAAGAATCTAGTGACATTTTGCCAATACACTGTCAACAATTAAGTTTCTGTGAGCAGCATTAAGTACAAACCAAGCTCATGGCAGCCTCAGAAAGTGATCACTGTTAAAGGTATTATCACAAAGCCCCCAAATTGGCCTTGAGAGGGCCTTATAAGCATTCTCATTTTAAAAGGAAAAAACAAGACTTAAAGAGGTTCCAGAATTTCCTCAAGGTCACACAATTCCAAAATGACAAAGAAGTCATTAAGCAGAGGGTTAATTTCCAGTAGCACAGTCTTGTTTGGTGTCAAGGCAAGGAAATGATCTTAGCTGCAACCATTTATGCTGTTTTCTCCCCATGATTGGGAAAAGGGGGAGAGAGGAGATTTTAATAAGTTGCTCATAATGGCTTTTTGTATAGGATTGCAAACAACCTAAAATAAACTAACCCTCTAGTTAATTACTACCTTATGGTATAGATGTATGCATCTAAGTAAACATAAAATGTGATACATTGACTTGATACTAATAGGGTAAAGAGGTGGGAACTGAAAAATTGTCACCATAGAACACACTGTTCACATTGAAATACACTAATCCCTCTCACCATTCCAGATCTCAAAACATTCACTTTAAAAGTATATAAAATGCTACGTTCTTTAAAGTTTATAAAAGAAACCATAGTAGAGCATTAACTTCCAGAAGCATTTGCATAACTAGGTATAGCATCAGATACCTGTCATCCCAGTACATGGTACGCTGAGGCAGGAAGATCAGGGTGAGCTCAAGGCCAGCCTGGGTTCATAGGGAGGTGTTGTAAAACCACCAACTAAAATGATAGCTGAAATTCAACTTGAAAATGAAAACTGAAGGCTACAATAAAATGCAATAAAGAGTTAGAGTATACATTAACTGAAATATAAAAATATATAATAAGGGGCTGGAGAGAAGGCTAAGCAGTTAAGAGCACTGACTGTTCTTCCAGAGTTCCTGAGGTCAATTCCCAGCAACCACATGGTGGCTCACAACCATCTGTAATGGGATCCAATGTCTTCTTCTGGTGTGTCTGATCAACAGTGTACATAAAATAAATAAATAAATAAATTCATATATATATATATATATATATATATATATATATATATATATATATATATATATATAAACATACATATAAAATCCCTCTAGAATAAAAGGCTTTCAGGCATAGGAACAAGTCAGACAGTTGTCAAGGAACTCTGTGAAATTATGTAATTGGGTATGTGCATTGTAATGATCTGAATGTAATATGTTTACCACAGGCTGTTGTGTTTCCACAGTTTATCTCCATTTGGTGGATCTGTTTTAGGAGATTGTGAAGTTTTGGGGATGTGGATCCTACTTGTCATCTATAAGATCAGGGTGGTGTAAGGACTGTAGTTCATGCAGGTTCCCAGCCATGTTCTCTGCTCCCTGGGTGCCAAGGTGATGTCATCAGGCATCTTTTACCAGCCATTTCCAATACCATAGGTGTAGCAGCATATTTTCCCCCCAAATTGGAAGGAGCTAAGATGAGAGGAGGAAGGAGAGGAAGAGGAGGAGGAAGGGGAGGAAGAAGGAGAAGAAAGAAGAGGAGCTAGAGAGGCAGAGATGTAGGAGGATGGAGAACCATGCTTGTATCGGGAGCACTCCTAGGTAACAACTTATATCTAGGTTAGTTAATTGGGAAACACCTCTAACCAAACCATTACCAAACATATAAAGCCTTTGCTTAACCATTAAGCATTAGAGTCTCATTTTCTTTGTGTTTGTTTGTTTGTTTGTTTGTTTGTTTGTTTGTTTTGAGACAGGGTTTCTCTGTATAGCCCTGGCTGTCCTGGAACTCACTCTGTAGACCAGGCTGGCCGTCCTGGAACTCACTCTGTAGACCAGGCTGGCCTTGAACTCAGAAACCCGCCTGCCTCTGCCTCCTAAGTGCTGGGATTACAGGCGTGCGCCACCACCGCCCGGCTAGAGTCTCATTTTCTACCAGGTATGCATGGATGGCAGGATGGTCTGGGCTCAGCTCAACCTTGAGGAGACAGTGTGGAAGATTGGCAGAGCTATCTCCCACACTGGCATCTCATAGGTGGCAGGGCTGATGTCTCATGGGTGGCAGGGCTGGTGTCTCTGGCAGGCCATTCCTAACTGTGGTGCGAGAGTGTGGCCTCTGGCTGTGCACACGTGGCCTCTGGCCATGGAACATGGCGGCTGAGCTAGGTAGAGCCGCTGCTGCTTAGGTGGTTGACTGTGCAGCCCCAAATATTAACTATCAAACTCAACACATAGGGATACCTTCAGCCCAAACCATATTCTCCAAACCATACACTGGAATAAATCACATCCGACCTGAGGAATAAGGCAATGGCAACTGTGTTCTTCTTCAAGCGGTTTACTCAGCTATCCCTGTACAGCGCGCTTCCTCTCTCTCTCCTTCTCTTCTCTTGTCTCTCTCCCCAGCTCCTGCAGCCCCTTATAAGCATTGCCTTGATCCTATCAGCAACTGCCACGAAGTCACTGGTGATTGGCCATTCTCAATGATGCGAGGTGGGGTGATCAGGTAACCACACCTCTCAGTGCACACAACTCCATATATGGAGTTGTCTTTTCTCTCAAGCAATGCCTATGCCAAAGTGCCACCTTGTAATGGCAAGAGCAGAGTCACTTCCCACATCCTTCCTCCTCTAAGTTGCTTCTCTTAGGGATTCAGTCACAGCTGTTAGAACAATAACTAATACAAAAACTGAGCTGAGCAGAGAAAGGGGTGAATGTTTGTTTTTATCTGAGGACACAAAGCTGTCTGTGGGGGAGCATGTGAATCTAGAGTGTGTACGTTTGTTACTTACAGTCCTAAGGCTGGAGTGCACCAGATGTCAGGCAAGCAGAGGAATAAGAATGTGAGATAAGAATGGCACAATACTGAAGCTTATTTAACAGAATCTGAATGTGAGGCTTTAGGAGAAAGATCCAGACACAAGACCCGGTTTGAGTCTGCATACCTGATAACACAGAAACTGGCTGGTTCATGAGAGACCGCTCTAAATTAGAAAGAGAAGAAAGGTATTATAAAAGTGGTGCTAGCAAAAACCAGGCTAGAAGTAGGACCTGGGATCTGAGTGACACGCCAGGAAATGTGGCTTACACATGGACATACAACTTGCTTACCAGAAAAGATGAGTTGGCTCAGCTAAGTCTAGAAGAACGGGGTCTCAGCACGGCAGTAAAGGTCTCAGAGGTAAAGGCAGGGCTAATACTATTTAACTCGGCTGTCACCTGTCTGATCTGTCTGGGAAATACTCTCTAGTCCCATCACCAAATTCAACACAGGTTGAGTTTTATATTACCTATAAACAGGTAATAGCGGGAAGATTTTCATCTGCAGCAAAAACCATGGAGCTGCAGAGAGGAGTGTGGGTGCTTCATTCTGCTGGGTTTTTTGTTTTATTTTTTTTTTCCCCTGGTTGGTGTGATTTGGTTTGGTTTAGTTTGGTTTTCATCCTCAACCCAGGACAATGGAAAAAGACAGAAAAATCTATTCAGCAAAGGAAATCTAAACAGCTAGTTGTTCTTCATTGCTAGGGGAAAATATATATAGAGAGAGTTCGAACCTTATTTTTTTTAAGGAATCTGTGCTCCCCAACTTAATTAGAATAAATCTGCCCTAACTTGCAATTGGTTTCATTAAGTGGCAGAAAAAAAAAAAAAAAAAAAAACCCACCATACTCTATTGCAGGAGGAGATGTAAAAACTGCAACTGAATGACTTTACTTTTAGAATATTGGGAAGAATTTCACACAGCAGCAAGCATAAACTCACCAAAGATGCATGAAAGCATTATGTACCTAAATTGTTACGAGTTTTTGCCTGTAAAAATAACGGCAAAAGAAATATTTTTAATCAGTAAAGGTGAAGTTAAAATCCATGTTCAGTATTGTCTTGGATGCTAACAGATTAGCTCTGTGCCTTACTTCATCACCTTCCTGCTTAGCTCCATAACATATGGCTTCACTATTCCCATGTTGAGTATATCAAACATAAAAGCAGCTATTTGAGCCTGGAGAGAGATCTCAGCTAGTAAACAGCGTGATGTGAAAGCAGCTAACACAAGAACACCTGGGCATGGTGGCACATACGGTAATCTCAGTAACGGGGACAAGAAAACAGGTGGATCCTGGGGCTCCCAGCTAACTATTCTGACGACATCTATGAAATCAAGGTAAATGCCAGACACCTTCTCTCAAAAATATTATAAGGTGAACATTTTCTAACAAAGAAATCAAGAGATAACCAACCCCTAGTTTCTCCACTCATACACATGTGTGCTCATGTACCATCATGAATACGTGCACACACACACATACACACACATACCACACATATTCACACCATATACAGATACACCCCCCACATACACACATATGTATCACATATACACCACACATGCATATATATGCACTGCACACATCACATACACAACACATACCACACATATTCACACCATATACAGATACACCCCCCACATACACACATATATATCACATATACACCACACATGCATATACATGCACCACACACATCACATACACACCACACACACACACCACATATCTCACAAATACACACATATACACACACACCACACACATACATACACACGACACATACACACATCGCATAGACCATACATACACACATACAGACACACACACACACACACACACGCACGCACACACACACACACACACACACACACACACACACACAGATGCACACACATAAACATGGATAAAAGCAATGACTCCTCCAAACATTTCAGGGGGTCAGGTATTGTTTCTAATCAAGTACTTCATCTTACCACACTAGGTATTTCAGCTGAAATCAGAGTGAAATGAGATCTCAGAAAATGGGTGATGCACCTGAGTTCACCTTGTCCTGTCTTGATGTGCAGTCATGAGAGAAGATAGGGGAAGGAGCTCAGATGTGCTAGGCAGCAGAATCCAACATTGTCAGCGTCTACACTTCACTTGGTCTTTCTTATCCTTGAGAAACATAAATCGTTACTCCAAATGACCCCTGGCCAATTGTTAGTCCTCACTGTAAACATGTTATACTGTTGGTCCTTCAATTGCTCCTTTACAAACAGAATATCAGAGTCAGCTTCAGGTTGACCAAGTGACAGAATCAATTTTACACATTGCCGCATTCATACACATCATGGGAAGTCGGGAATTTAGACAACCAGAATACACTATGCCCATAAGCCTCCTTTGTAGTGACAGACATCCTGACGTCTTGTTCTCGAACGAACTCTAACTACAAGCTTCTTTTCAAAGTCTGAACTCCTCTATGGTGTAGGCAATGCTACTCTGCCTGTTCCCTCCCAGTCTGAACATGTTTTCTGGGTTGGCTTACAGGTAAGTGTAATAACATCTCTACCCATCTGACAAAAGGCATAAACCAGAAGCACAAATACTGGGTGAAACAGTATGAGACCTTAAACCCATATGCACATCTTTCCAATTGATTCTCTCTTTTCTTATTGCTGCAGTATTGGCAGGAAGTCATCTCCCTGCTTTCCCAGGAGGATGCAGAATAATGAGATTAGCAGAACCCTCAGCACCGAGCCTTAAGGAACAGAGCTGTCCTTCATGTGTTACCTGAGAATCCATTCTCTGTATTCTTTAAGTCTCTGTCTCCTGGTAGCTATATCCTAAATCATATGCCTTACATAAATTTATATAGTCAAACTTATCAGATAATTAATCATTTAAAGTAACTTATAAATCAAAAGGCACCTATTTCCTGACATCATAGATTAACATAACGTAAATCCTGTTTGCTTTCCCAGTGATATGGTTTTCTTGAGGTTGTTCCCTCACTGGGATGATATCCCTACTCATTAGTAGTTACTGCAAATGGCCATAATTATAATTTTTGAAGGGGAGGGATTTTAGAATTTTAGAATTTTAGAAAAATAAATTTTTTCTAGAATTTTAGAAAAATAAATGACCTTTAATAAGTAAAACTTGTAAAATAAGGAATAACAAGACTCATCCTGTTGAAATAGAAAATGCTTTCTTAAAAAGCTGCAATCATTTTTAAAAGGAAATACTGGCCAGGAGATATGTAGATGGATGCATGTGGCAGATGCACATATATTTGCTGGTTGCTATGTGTGGATGTGGTTTGCTTCCCTAAGTTTTGTGTGCTTGAAGCTTGGAGCTCAATATGTGATTGTGGGAGGTGCAATCACTGAGAAAAACTGAGTGTAGGGTAAGTAGGTCATTGGGGGCTTAGTGTAGGGTAAGTAAGTTTATTGAAGTGCTATACACAAAAGACATTAATATAGTTCTTATGGTTCTGGAGATGAAGAGATTCTGGAGCAATGTGAGTTAAAATTTAGTAAGGGTGTGTGTTTTCTGTGTGGGTGTATGTGTGTGTGTGTGTGTGTGTGTGTGTGTGTGTGAGAGAGAGAGAGAGAGAGAGAGAGAGAGAGAGAGAGAGAGAGAGAGAAGAAAGGATACCAAAGATACCATCAAAGAAGAGGAGAGCAAGAATAAGATGATTGTATTTGTGTGACATAATGACAAAGGGAGGATTGTTTGAGGGAAGATGGGATAGCTTAAATGAGAATGACCCTCATGTACTCATATAAGCGATTCCTACTTGGGGGAACTGAGTGAAAAGGATTAGAAGGTGTGACCTTGTTGGAGGAGGTGTGTCACTGAGGATAGCATTGAGGTTTCAAAAGCTTACACCATTCCCTGTTCTATCTGTCTCTGCCTGTCTCTGTGTCTCTGTCTCTGTCTCTGTCTCTCTGTCTCTCTGTCTCTCTCTCTCTCTCTCTCTCTCTCTCTCTCTCTCTCTCTCTCTCTCGCTCCATCACTCTTTCTCTGTCTCCCCCCACCCCCTGTTTTTCCTTCCTCCCGCCCTCCTCCTGCTTATGGTACATATGTAAGCTCTCAGCTCCTGTTCCAGTGTCATGCCTGCCTGTCTGTTGCCGTGATCCCTTTCATGATGGATTCTAACCTTCTAGAACCATTAGTCTTAGTAAACAATTTCTCACTTGCCCTAACCATCGAGTCTCTTCATAGCTATAGAAAAGTGACAAGTGAAGACCTACATGAGAGAAAATTGCATGATAAACTTTATCACTTCGTTTGCTAACTTAAGGATTAATCAATGAAATATTTTAAATAAACACAAGATAAGTAAACCCTTAGGTGATTCTAAGACACCTTCAAGCCATTTTCTCAACACTGGCTCCAGATCAGGCACACCTCTCTAAGCCACTAGCATGCTAAAAATACAATCACTCACATCCTACCCTGAGGGACAGCATTAGAAGTCTAAGGCTAAGAACCGACTCTGTTTTCGCTAAGCATTCCAGACCATTCAGTCTTGCTACCCGATAAGGACCCCTGGGGTTTGACAGATCTATAGCACTCAGTGAACTAAAAATAGCTTCTGTGTTTTTCAAATACTCTAAAGGAAAAACACAACAAAGGCTGGTCAACATCCCTGTGCAGAGAAAAAAAGTTTACAATGTTTACCATATAGTTCCTTTCAAAAAAAAAAAAAAAGGACATCCTTGTAAGCAATTAGAGTCATATGTGGGCAATCTGTGGTCCCACTAGACACTGGCAGCCTGAGGACCTTGAAAGTTTTTGTGAGATAGGGGCTGGAAGACATAGGAAAAGAGAGGATAGAGAAAGATCAAGGGCAGAGAGGGAAGTATACTTGTATTCAATCATGTGAAACCAGGTTTTCTGAAAGGATGTGCTGAAATCAGTGGAGGTCAGAGGATGGCTGCTTTTAAAAAAAAATAAATATTCATTACTATAAACACCATGCAAACAAGTAAAGATGACAATTTTTGAATATAACAGTTTGAAGATGTTTTGAGCTGCAGTGGTATTGTGAGTAGAAGCCAAACCAAATCAGTTCCATGTTTATTCTCCACATAGAAAGTCTCTCTCTGGCCAGGGCGTTCTATGTACAGCCTTGCTTTCTTTGGAAGCTCTTTAGGACCATGGGGACAGAAAATAAAGATCTTAGTTATCATTATAGTAGGTTCTGCCGGAAGACGAGTGACAGGCTCCTAGTAGGAACTGAAATGCGTACGTATACAGTAAATGTTTGCAAAATGGCTGTATGTGGAGTCACTCTAAGATACTCTGCTCAGCTCTATAAACACATGAGCTGAGGTATTTAGGGATACTCTGTCAGCTGTTAGAAAGAAAAGGACTAATAAAATTAGTAAAGACTCTGGGCAAAGTTTTAAGGGTTCCATATTATTGATCCTGAAAAGAAAATGTCCTGGGAAAGAATATGCTTATTGGTTATCCAGTACCAAAGGATGTGTGGTGGACCACCATGGCAGGCAGTATATTTGCAAGCAGACAGGCATGGCGGACGACAGGCATGGTGCTTTCTGTCTCCTCGAGCACAGACTTGGTTCCAACATTACACTTCCTGGTGCTCCTGAAGATTCTTAAAACAGGGCTCCAAACCCTCCATATTCCTTTACAAAATTTCACAACAGTGGTCTCTAGACCACTTGCTAACATCCTTCCCTTTTGAATCCTCTTGAGCCAGGCCTGCTTTGTCCATTTTGCACCTCAGCATAGCTGCCTCTCGGGATTCTACTAGGATGGCCCACTGAGCCCACTCAACACACTTAACATGTTCAATGACCTTTTTAAAAATCCAAAGTCCCAAAGTCCTTCATAATCCCCCAAACAATAATATGGCTGATCACAGCAAAATGCCACACCCTGATACCAACTTCTTCCTTAGTTACTATTTTATTAATGTGAAGAGACACTGTGACCAAAGCAACTTCTAGGGGAAAACGTTTAATTGGAGGCCTGAATACACTTCCAGAGGATTGGTCTGTGACCTTCTTGGTAAGGGGAATGGTGTCAGACAGGCAAGTATAGCACTTGAGCAATAGCTGAGAGCTTTACATCCTGATCTACAAGCTAGATGCAAAACAAGTGACACTGGGCCTGGCATGCACTTCTGAAACCTCAAAGTTCACCTCAGTGACACACTTCCTCCAACAAGCCACACCTATTCCAACAGGGCCATACCTCCTAATCCTTCTAATCCTTCTCAAACAGCTTCACTCCTCAAATATATGAGTCTATGACAACCATTTTTATTCAAAACACCATCGCATAACAATTTATGAAAAAGGATGCTATGAAAATGCAAGAAAGGAAGAAGGTGTACATGAGAGAGTTTGGGAGAAGGAAAGAAAAGGGGGAATGATGAAATAATATTATAATCTAAAAAATAAAATAAAAATATAATAACATGTCCATCAGTAGTACAGCAGAGTGTTCCATAATAGCGGAGATTAAATACTAACCCATTCAAAACAAAAATTGAAAAGCTATTTGGTCAAGGCCTTTTCTTGGTCTACAGATAGCCTCACCTTGACTGTATCCTAATGTATCAGGAGAAAACAGGGTTTTACTATTATGCCTTATTATTTCACCCAATATTGATCACTTTTGTGCCCAAGATTTTTCATAAGTTTAGAAAACTAAAGGTATATGCATTTATTCTGTTTTTAAAAACAGGATTTCAGCTTCTATTTCAACTGAATGATGAAGTATCTAGACTCTGGATACCAGCCATTACTAATACTACTTGGCTCTGTGAGTCTAAAGTGAATTCTATTAAGAGAAAAAAAAAAATCTTAAGTCACAGATATGTTCACAAGTTGTTCTCCATTTAGCATTCAATCTGTTTAAAAATATGTGATTCTCTTAAATCCGGAATTAATGCAAAATGATTGCATCTCACCACGATACTTTGTGTTTTAATAACTAATTTTGCCAAAAAATGTCATATTATAACTGGAAGAGAGAAAATCATTTGGGGTTCAGGCAGTCTTTTTCTGAACACTAAAACAAATGTCAGTGATTCACAAACAAGTGTCTGTTTCCTCAGAGTGTTGCCCTGTGCAGTTCTGACTCTGTATCAGGACTACTTCCTGACATCCAGACATTTCATTCACCATGGAACCATAAATATATGCAGCAGTACCAGACTATGCTAACATACTGTGTGCTAGCCAATGCTAGCCAGTTATTGCTGCCATTGTGAATCAAAATCTGGCTCCTAGGCCAGTTCCTTTTTCTCGTCTACAAATGGTCTTACCTTGACTATATCCTAATGTATCAGGAGGAAACCCAGGGTTTTACTCTTATGCCTTATTTGACCCCAGATACAGCATCAGAATGATGAATCAGCAGCTAAGTGCTTAATCCCACCCAAGCCTGAGCATGTGAGTTTAATCCCCGAATACATCTGTAAATCTGGTCTAATGCAAGTAGTTGGAAAACCAAAAGCTAGAATACTATTCACAATGCAATTTCTAGACATCTGCTAAGTCACAGTATCCCTTCATAAGTAATGTGAATATAAGAAAGGATAGTTAAATCTAGTGAGATTGAAATGTTTTTAGATCCTGATACATATATTTAAAACACCACCACACAGTAGAGATCAATGGTCAACTCCCTAATTGTATTAGCTGAACAAATGTCCTGCAGCTATAGATTATTGGATATTTCTGCCTATGGCTTGCATGCTGTTTTTTTTTTTAGTATTGTTTTTATTTTTTTGCATGTTTTATACATTTTACCAACATGTGAAATATAATACAACAATAAGTCTGCCAACAGAAAATACATTCATAATGAGTAAGTATAGACTATGCTTCAGAGTCAATACACATTTAGGCCTTTATCTCAAACTCTGTCATTGCTTCATCTTAGGAACAGGTAGCCACTCATATCTCACTGATACTCCCATGGGTACAGTTGATGGCTATTTCTAAAAGTTACTGCAGATATCTCTGGGTATTTATTATCAAGATAAGGCTCCTACAAGCCTGGAAAGCATAGCCAACTACTTTCATAATCCGTTTTGTTTTTCCAACATGTTGAGCCTTCCATGCTGCCTCCTGGAGGCCTTAGAATATCCATTCTGCATTAGATTGGTTTTTTAATTTAGCTCACATGGACAGTGACAAATTCTGAAATTGGAGGACTTTCTTGCTTTATGCTCCTTCACAAACTTTCTTCCAGGGAAGCAGCTTACTTACATCCACCCACCTTTGAGAAAAATGAGATGTTAAATCAGTCAACATAGGTCAAGCTACATGTATTACCTTTGTTTGGGTAATGCCAACCCCCATCCATATAACATGTTCTATTTTGCTGAATACGTCAGAATCACAGTCTGTTTTGTTTAACCAAATATCGCCTAAAACCCACAAAAACAAATGAATAAATCTAGGAAATGGTTGAAAAGAAATGAACTTAGTAAACACCAGGAGAGAGAACGTGGCATTAGAAAGTAGGACATAGTTGGAAATGCTGGATAGGTCAGCCGGGATCTTGAAGAGATACAGCTATGTTCAGAAATCCTTGTATAATTACAATCTTAAAGACCGGAAATTTTTCCTAGCATTTTTGCCCCAACTCTCCTTTTATTTCCTGCTTCTGCCTGTCATTGACCAAACCTAATTGGCATTTGTTTGGCAAAGAAGCTAACGAAATATGGGTGACAGGGGTCAGTGCTATGCTGCATAAAGCAGAGCAAAGGAAAGACAAGAACGATTACAGATAGTGATGAGATTGACTAATATTCCATCAGTCACAAATAATGGTAATTAGATTGGCCTCTGGAAATCTGAAAGATTATGTGCTACTTTAGTAAAGATTAATTTAGGATTTACTAAGGTCTGGACCCTGGTAGGTATCAGCAATTCATATGAAGTTGAGTCAGAAGAAGGCGTGATTTGACTTTGCTTGAATTCATCTACAAGCCTAGAACTAAATTTGAAACTGTTTTCATAGTGGTGCGTATCTTCGATCAACATTCAGGCTACCGAGCAATGATGTATCTCCATGCCTCCAAGTTTATTTATTGAGCTCCTACTGTGTTCTCCAATTTGGACTGAATGTTTTATCAATACTGTATTATTTCATCTTTGAAATGCACAGTTTAGTGGGCATTCTCTCCAGCTCTGGAGTGCTCCACAGCTCACATGCAAAGTCACCCTGATTTTGTTCTAGAGCTTCAGGTCAATAGCCTTAAAAGACAGAGATTGTGTTTCCCTTAAGAGTAGTGGTCAGATATTAGTTTGGTTGGCTGGGTTTTATTTTCATATATAATTTATTTTTACTCTTGGTAAAAGGATGATGATAATAATAATGACTTAATCTGGGGAAAAATTCAGTGTAGTTTGCATATATATCATTTAAATAAAATGGAATTTTGAAGATTCAGGACTCTGAGCTGTACCACAAACATACCTAATACAAGGTATCTCTCTGGGCTGCTCACTATCAAGAGCAGACTTGAGGACAAGCAGAAGGGACTGAAACACTGTGCTTAGCCCATCTGGTTCTCCACAAGTCCTTGGTCTGAGATCCATCACCTGTGATACTGAAGCAAGGTCATGTATCAGCTCACAACTAGAATAAATCTCAGACTCCTCATATATCTTGATATTGTGAATGTGGGATTTGTGTACTGCAAAGGGGCGCAAAATAAAACTAGGTTGTCTCAGGATCCTGTGATGGCGTCCTGTGATGGCGTCCTGCAGGCATTTGTTCTTCCTTAGGCATGACCTCACTAAATACCTCAGACAGTGATATTATTCTACTTTTACTAACTTTAAATTGATAAATGAAACCCGAATGCAATTATCATTCACTAAAACATATTAATCATATGTTAATAACTAACATTATTAATGTTTTACCTAACATAATTGGTGTTTTTTTTAGACAAAAAACAATCTTCATTCTCTCAATAGGTTTCAAAAATACAAAAATCACCATGCCATGTAGATGAACTTGAACTCAGTCCCTCTATCTATGCAGATATATCCAGAAGAATCTTATAGGTGATGTATTTAGCTCAAGATTTCTCTTTTCCATATTACATTTAGCAAACTATGCGTATATTCAAATAACTTGCAGGTAGGTCTGAACTGCCGATGGCAGCCAGAATCATTTTAGGACAGAATTCTATGAGAGAAAACAGATGAAGCTTCCAGGCTTCTTAGTGGAAACTGCGATAGCATTTTGACATTAAGGTTCAGAAAGTACACTCCCTCTCCCACACAAGCAAATCACAGGGTGCTTGGCTCTCCTGCAGTGTCAAGCCAATGCATTACCTGGCTCTCACACTAAAGACACTAGAATTCCCCTCTGAGTTTCCTTCATCTAAAGGATATCCATACCATCAAACACTGGCTCCTAGGCAAAAAAGAAAAAAAATTAATAAATAATAATGCCGCCTAAACTGAAATGTTTTGTAGGCTATGCAGGTTAGTGACAGAACTGTAAACACTAATGGGCCTTGTACACAGCAGAGCAGCCCACATGTCCAAACAGTCTGCGGATGACTTTCTTTTTTTATCTTTAGTGTCAACTACAAGCACGAGGAGGGAAAGGGGGAGTCTCTGACAGCTTTGGTGAAAGCTTATGAAAAATGTTATGCACTTTAAGAAGAAAGAAGAAGCAGGAAGACTGGAAATGATACTTTCATTTCTAGCCTTTCAAGTTAAAATGTTCTAAGGGATGTTCTTAGCTCCTCACTATAAATGTTAAGTTGGATATGTTGGAGTGAAAGACTTGATTCCATCAAAGGCATGAGAATACCGTGTTGTTCTATTAGATAATGTGGGTGGATAACCATAATGAAAGCAGTGAAGGCCAAGTTTAAATATCAGAGTGCATGTTATCTCTTGGGGAATTAAAAGCCACATGACATTAAGTCAAGTTTAGAACCCCTAAAATCTCAGCTTCTCAATGACAAAAATTATCTTAATATTAATATTAATATTAATATTAATATTTATTAGATAACATAGAAAAAAGAGTAGAAGGTCCAAATACATGTATGCAACTATCACCTGTAGACATAAATATATATGTAAATATATATCTATATACAGATATAGCTATAGATATATAGATACATGTACATGTATGTAGCATTAGATAGTATGTCTGATTAAGGAAGTCCTGTGGGGGGAAAATACTTACTTTGATTATTTGTCTTGGATCCAATATCTTTACTGACATCACCCCGCAAAATCTTCCAAGTCTTATTATACTTACAATTAAAAAAATATCTATAAATCTCTGAAAAGTATTCCTTAAAATATTACACAAATAAAAACATCAGAGCAAATCATTAGACTCACTTAGAAAATGGCATTCGGTTTTTCTAGTCCACTAACCTAGGCACTGACACTTAACTTCTTAATTTAATTATTTGATGTCTAAGTTAGTTAATTGATCAAATAAATCCAAAAGTATTCATCTGTAGTTGATAGTTACTTTCAGTTTTGTGCTGGTGATCTGTCTTAGTCAGTGTTCTATGGCTGTGAAGAGACACCATGACCACAGCACCTCTTATAAAGGAAAGCATTTCATTGGGGCTTCCTTAAAGTTACAGATGTTTAGGCCATTATCACAGCAAGGACCATGGTGATACATGGACAAACACAGTGCTGAAGGAGCCACTGAGAGCTCATCCAGACCTTGGGCAGCAGGAAGAGACTGAGCTTAGTTTGAGCTGTTGAACCTTTGAACCCCGCCCTCAGTGACACACTTCCTCCAGCAAGGCGACAGCTTCTAATCTTTTCTGTTTGTGCTACTCCATGACCATTTAAATATATGAGCCTATGTGACTACTCAAACCACCACAAGAACTTAACAGGAAAAACAATGAACTGAAAAATGAAATAAAGCAAAGTACATGGTGTGCATATAGCTTTAACATTATACCAATTATTTTTTATCATTCTTATCATAGAAATATGTTTTTCCCACAAAGGATTAGTGAGAGAGAATCATTATTCACGTACAATTAATGCCAAGAATCTGAGGCACAGGCATTCTCTTCTGCATTCAGGGACCTATGCTCAGCGTCTTTCCGAGTCCCTCATCATGTTCCTACAGTGTTGTCCATAGGGATTGGATGCCAGCGGCATTAGGGCCAAGAATCCTCAAGTGTTATACACAAAATCTTAAAAGTTTTCATTTCAATATCCAAGTCTTTGTCTACCATGGTAAACGATCCTCCAAATTTTCTCCAGAGTGCTCTTCTGAAAGCCAGCCAAGGATTACTCACACCCTGGAAAATGCCTTCTCTCCCCTTAGCAGTGCATCCCTCAGAGTCCTGTCCCTCTTAGAGGACTCAGAGCCTGGCACTCCTGGGTACTGCCACGTCTGTGTCCTGAGCTCTATTCAGTTGCAAGAATGGAAGGAATCTGATTCCACAGCATTTCTGTTTGTAAAAGTCACCTCTGGGTCGGATCCCTTGATGAAATGAATTCCCCATTGTGTGGCTGCAATTAAGTCACAAAACATGGTTTAGCTCTGCACAAAAATCAACCCTCCTGGTGACAGTGATGGCTGCTCAGAGCCCTCACATTTGTGAAGCTGCCTCCTGACATTTGTCTACTGGGTAGAAGCAATTCAAGGAATGGTATTACAGTACTGCATGTTACCCTTTCTACGTTAAATGGGGAACACTTACACAATGTCAGCCATTGCTCTGAGCATTTTGCATAGAATGCCTCATTTAATGTTTGACAGCTTTGTAGGTGAAGAAACATGGGGTCAGTCTCCCTGAACATGCTACGTGAGTGACAGATTTTCAGTGCAATTCCCCAGTTCCAATGGACGATAGACCTGTACTTAAATTTCCATGATAAATGTTACTTAATATTGGCCACTCTCTAACTTTTAAATAGTAACTTTTGACATAGATACTTTTATAGCCACAAGAAAAGAAAAGCTAAAATATACCACAGAAATAGTATAGATACATTATCAATAACTGACTGAAAAAAATTGTCTTAAAGCTGTTTTTGTACAATGAGAGTGAGCACGTGATGCACATCCCAGATCAGAACTTCATCATATTATCTGCTTTCTCTGGGCAGAGGCAGAAAATGCAGGACAAGTAACTATGTCCCGAAATATCCATAGGAGAATTATGAGTGCTTTTGGAAATCTAGCTTTCTAAACACGAGCCAGCTTTGAATGTGTTGATGAATACTGCCATCTAATGCCCACTGGAGAAATCTAGCCTTGGTTCAGGCTTTGTGTCCAGACGCAGTCCTCAGTATTGCTGACAAAAATGGCAGCACACACCACACTCCCGTGTGAGATCCTGTGACTGTGGTAGCTCTTTGGAGGCAAGCTTTAGGAACAATGAGAGACAGAGACGTGTGCTTTAACATCACAGTCCAGCTTCAGGGAGCGCTGATTGTAAGGTAGGGAGGTGTGGTAAATTATAAAACCGAATTTCATTACAACACTTCACTATGTATGAAACAAACATCATTAAGTAATTATAGCAATAGCTAATTGGTAAAATTGATTTTGATTCTGATTTCTAAAACCCTTTTCATGTAACTTAGGTTTTTTCTTTTTTCACCCCTTGCTTCTTTCACATATTGATAAAACGTGTTTTCCCATGGCTTTTTGAAATACATAAAAGCAAAACTTAAACAACAATGGATTCACCGCTGTAAAGACAAACATTCGAGGAATTCCTGATGAGTGAAGAAGGCTATGGTCTGTGTTTGTATCCACACACATTGCTAACAGAGTTTTACCACCCCAATGAGTTCTCAATACTCAATTGAAAACTGTTTCCTAATATATTCATGTTAGAAATATATTAGAGTCACAGGATGACTCTGGAGCAAATTTTGGCTAGGATGTAAAGATGGAAAGGAAGCATTCATTTATATGTCTAAAGTAGAGAGCTAAAAATAAAAGGACTAGGTCTCCCAAACTGAGAAATGGCTCAGTGGGTTAGGTACTTGCAAAGAATCAGAGGGACCAAACTTCAGTTTCCTAGAATCTACTTCAGTGCCCAGGAGTCTGTGTGGCCTGGTTGTAATCCTAGGACTCACACTACGAAGACAAGGCATTCTCAGGCCAATATGGCTAGACTGACTAGCTGAACTGGCAAGTGGAAAGTTCAAGTGAGCGATCCTGATCCTACCGCAATATGTAAGGCAGAGTGCAACTACCAATGACAACTGATATAAACCACTGGCCTCCACACACATGAGCTCAGGTGCACACAAATCCTCACATGGGAAAACATACTTTTGTATGCATCCCACACACATACACATGCAAAAAATATTCTGGTGGTTTTTAAATGTTATTCTAATTATAAATACTATAAATATTTGAGTACTATAGTATTTAAATTTTAAGATATTAATTTTAATTATTGTTAAGATGTAAACATACATACATACATACATACATACATTTATATCCTCATAAACTATGCTTCTTACAGATTAAGTGCCCTTTATCTAAAATACATGGCATCAAGGATATTTTAGAATTCACATTATTTACTTAATTTATTTTTATTGGATATTTTCTTTATTTATATTTCAATTGTTTTCCCTGCTCCAGGTCTCCACTTTGGAAACATCCTATCCCATCCCCCCTCCCTCTGCCTCTACCAGGGTGTTCCCCCACCCACCTACCCACCCAAACCTGTCTTTCTGGCCTGGCATTCCCCTACAGTGGGGCATGGAACACCCTTAGGCCCAAGGGCTGCTCCTCCCACTGACGTCCAACAAGGCCATCCTGTGCCACATATGTGGCCAGAGTCATGGGTCCCTTCATGTGTACTCTAAGGCTGGTCTTCAATAGCAACCAAAACAACAGAAAGCCCACATACATATGGACGCTGAACAACATTCTACTCAGTGATAACTTGGTCAAGGAAGAAATAAAAAAAGAAATTAAAGACTTTAGAATTTAATGAAAATGAACTTATGGGACACAATGAAAGCAGTGCTAAGAGGAAAACTCATAGCTTTAAGTGCCTACAAAAAAAAAACCCAAAAAACAAAAAACCCAAACAAACTGGAGAGAGCACACACTAGCAGCTTAACAGCACACCTGAAAGCTCTAGAACAAAAAGTAGCAAATACACCCAAGAGGAGTAGACGGCAGAAAATAATCAACCAAGTAGAAGCAAAAGGAACTATATGAAGAATCAACAAAACCTGGAGCTGATTCTTTGAAAAAAATCAAGATAGATAAGCCCTTAGCCAGACTAACCTGAGGGCACAGAGTCAGTATCCAAATTAACAAAATCAGAAATGAAAAGTGAGATATAACAACAGAAAATGAGGAAATTCAAAAAATCATCAGATACTACTACAAAAGCCTATATTCAACAAACCGGGAAAAAATCTGAATGGACAATTTTCTAGACAGATACCAAGTACCAAAGTTAAATCAAGATCAGATAAACCATCTAAACAGTCCCATCAACCCTAAAAAAATATAAGTAGTCATTAAAAGTCTCCCAACCAAAAAAAAAAAGAACCCAGAACCAGATGAGTTTAGTGCAGAATTTTATCAGACTTTCAAAGAAGACCTAATACCAATACTCTTCAAACTATTCCACAAAATAGAAACAGGAGAAACACTACCCAATTCATTTTATGAAGTCACAGTTACACTGATATGAAAACTGCACAAAGACTCAACAAAGAAAGAGACCTTCAGACCAATTTCCCTTATGAATATCGATGCAAAAATACTCAATAAAATTCTCACAAACAGAATTCACATTTTTAAAACCTCAGATTATTTGGATGACTATATCTTGGGGTATGATCCAAACGTATATCCAAATTCCATATACATATATATATATATATATGCATATATATGTATATGTATATATATGCATATATATATATGTCTCTGTGTGTGGTGTGTGTATGTGTGTGTATGTATATATGTATGTATATTTGTATGTGTATATGATGTATATGTGTATGTATGTGTGTGATATGTATTCCAATGATATATATGTGATATATGCATATATAATTGGAATATATATATATATTTAGAGATAAATAGATAGATAGAGCCCAAAGACAATTTTATACCTTATTTTTAAATTATTTCATGTATAAAACAAAGTTTCATGGCAAAATTTTCTGCTTTATGCCATCATATCGGTGCCCACAAAGTTTTGGATTTAAAAGTGTAAGGAATTTGGATATTTGAATTCTCTCATGGTACTTGTGTCACTTTAAGCATTATATCTTCATTGTTTCAACACAATTAATCAATTCTCATATGACTATGACACAGAAGTAACATGAATTTTATAACTAGAAGATTTCAATTCATTGCAAAACTCACTGTATCTTTCAACCTCCTCAAAGTGAGACCTTGCAGTTAGTGTAAGTAAACCAGGAGCACACCATCAGTTTTTCATGCACAGCTCTCAAACATGTGTGGCCCCTCCCAGAGTCCCTGCAGCATTCTGAAGGACCATTTGTGCAGTGCACAGGAAGGTGTTTCAGGATCAAAACAAAGAAGTCCTAGGTGGGAACTAGGAGGTGAGGTGGCTAGTGTTTATTTACCTGCCTTCCTCTTTGCCTTTGGTTTGGATCCCTTGCAGCCATATAGGACTGACAAAAGTAGCTTGGTTACTATTCACTGAGGAACAAAAAACAATTTTAGCACCAGACCTGAGTCAAAGTAAAAGCTAATTCCGTCCTATGATATTTGTGACAGTATCTGGGGGTGGGGGGAGGACAAGATAGTACCTAGGGAATTTCAAGACACTTCTGAAAAAAAAGAATTATTTTTTCATCATGTTTCTGAAATCAGATTTTAAAATCTACTGCCAAATTTGTAACCAAGTAGCTATTCTCAGAATAGAAAGTAGTTTGAGTCCATTCAGTGTTTTCAAATCAATTTTGGGTTGGCACAGGCTGGATAACTCATTGGGATATTTCCAGTTGAGCACAAAGCAACTGCAATCATTTGACCTGACATGAATTAAGACAATGTTGTGAGGATCAATTTAGCTTGCTAGTTGCAAGACCAAAATTCTTTGAGATCTAATCTTAGGGTATGAAGTACTTCTGAGTATTTTCAGCAACTCCATGTGAAATTCTTAAAATGTAGAACTAATATTATTAGAATGATGTCTATGGACTTAGGCTGGGAACTGGGCAGGCATTCATTCCAACACAAATAAGCAAAGAGCACATTAAACTACTGTATTAGCTGGATGCTTTCTGCACGTGGACTAAACCCTCTCACTTGTATCTATACAGCAAGTATAATGTACAGGAAAAAAACAACTGTACTGGAATCTATTTAAATGAGCACAATAGTAGTTACCAGGGAAAAATGATTTTGATTGTATCATTAAATTTAAAACATTCACTTTAGGCACAGAACACAGCCCTCAAGTGGGCCTTTTATCACAAGCTTAATGGGAGGAGGATAAAAAAGAAAAAAAAGATGCAAGCTAATGTTTCTAGGTTCTATCGCTCTCTTTGCTGTGTGATTAGAGTATTGGAAATCCACACTCAGTGGGGGAGGGGAACAGTATTGCATTCCTTCAAATAGTCACAAATGTAATGAAGAACAGTCGATTAAAATGAGGACAGGGAAAATACACTGATCTCATGAAGAAGTTAACTTCAATACATTTTATTGAACACTTTGAAAACTAATGTGGAAGCACAAAAAAAAAAAAGGGTGGGGAGTGTGTGGACTGTTCTACTTTGTGAATTTCATTGTTCATCAGATTCTAGAAAGATCCAATAATTGGCAAAGACAGAAGCTGAAACCTAGATAATCTAGAAAAGCCTGTTGCTCTGAATCCTGAGCCTTGAGCTGAAACATGCATTGGGGTTTGGTGTAACTGTTTATGGCTTGACAAAATTGCCTCTTGTTGTGTTATTCTGAGTACAACCTAAGGAAAACAAATACTCATTCAATAGTCAAGGCTGACCATTTTGTGTAGTGGTCCTCAGCCCTCACAGTAATATTTCTGTGTTGTCCTCCTGGCCACCCCTTTGACAATCAGATGCTATCCACCTGCTTCTCAGTTTTGCATTCTTAAAGATTTGTTAATTTTTATCTTATGCAGAGAGTGTTCGCTTTCTTGTATGTGTATGAGCCATGAGTATGCTAGGTGCCCGAGAAGTCGGAATAAAGACGGCCTTGGCTCCCCTGGAACTGGCGTTACAACCAGTTGTGAGTCACAATGTGGGTTCTGAGAAGTAAACCAGGTCCTCTGAAAGAGCATCCAGTGCTCTTACCCTCTGAGCCGTCTCTCCAGTCCCTCATTTTTGCAAACAGTAGTTTCCATTTCTTATGACAATGATTCCCTTCCTTAATTATTTGTATTCAATTTTGGTTTTTGCTGAGCTGGAGACCAAACTCATGGTCCTACTCATCAAGCTACAGCCCCAGCCCTACCTTAGCTACTCAACAAATTTATTGTTTTTGAATAACATAAATAATATGTCAATGAATTGGAGCTGAAACCTATGGTGGGACACTACTGTAAAGCATGTAAATGAATAGACCGAGTTGTGAAAATAATACAAGAAATATGTAAAACCAACAGATATCAGCTGTGTGTAGATCCAAACTTTTGGGGAAAAAGGCTCTGGTATGACTTTGGCTGTAAGAGTTTCCTTAAGATGCAGAAGAATCCCGTTAACATTTCAAGGAATAACATCCAGCAACCAAGTTCCTTTTATAGGGTAACTATATACTACAAATTCCATGGTATAAGTACTGATCAGGAATATTGTCAGGCACCCTAGACTGTGCTCTGTTTTGTTCTCCTACCTGTATGATTAGCTCATATCTCATCTGTCCATGTCTCAGCCCTCTAACAGCAGAAGAGCATAGATGTGAGGCTAAGTTCTATCAGCAGTATGACAGGAACCCATTATGGTGAAAACCCAAATGGCCATTGGTGTAGCTTCTTTTATTGTGAGGGAAAGTCTGTTTCTCCGTTCTTTGAGACAGCATAACAGTCTAACACAATGTGCCAGACATGGTCATGGGCCTGGTCAAAGCTTGGTCTCAAGAGGCCTTGCACACCAATTCCTCAGCAGCAAGCAAGCCTGAAAGAACTTTATGGATCAAGATCAGCAAACATTCTCTCTGGAGATTCAGGTGGCAACTATTTAGGTCTGGGGGTTCATACGGTCTCTGTTAGAACTACTAGGCCTGCTATCTTATTCATAACCCAAATATAGCCAAACATATGCCACTGTAATAAAATTTTATTTTTAAAAGGGTAAATAAGAAGACTCAGCAGATAAAGCTGCCTGCTACCAAGCCTGACGACCTTAGTTCAATCCCTGGGAGCCATATGGTAGACAGAGAGAACTTACTCCAGAAAATAGTTCTCTGACTTACTGCAATAGCATGTACACATGGGTGCACATGCACATACGTGCACACACACAAATACATAAATAATAAAAACTTTTTTAAAGCAGCGGACTGTTTGATGGGCTCAGTTTAGAACAGGGGAAGTTTACAGAGAGCTGAAGAACTGACTAACTGGGCCCCACCACATGGACAACCTAAAAACAAGCCAAGATGAAGGAAATCAGCATTTCAAGCCTCTTGGTGATCTGCTCTGCTTCAAGCCAGAAACGCTGAATGATACAGTATATTCCAGCCTTCACTACCAACTTGAGGTGCCCGTTTCTCCAGGTACTGTGACGTTCCCGGGGGTGCAGAACAGTTACCCTTGTCCAAGATGTTACCTGACCTAGGAGAGTACCGTCTCTTGAGAGGCTGGTCCACAATTAATGATCCATGCATCCTAAGGAAACCAACTCTGTGGTAGAACTGAGCTCAAAGGGTCCCTGCAGGAGCCAGTTTCCTTCTAAAATCTGGCTTCTCTGGCGACTTTCTCCCACAAGCCTACCTCTCAACTTCCCTTCCCATCTCATGTCCTCTGTAAGGAACCCTTTGTACTATGGGCTCCAGGAAACCTACAACAACCTCTATGATTTCTTCTGTTATTCATTGTAATCAAGAAACAGCTTAAGATAAAAATTTGAAATGAAAATGTATAGGGCCATATAAGAAGACAACCAGATTATGTGGAACTGACCATAGCTCGGACAAGAAGAATGGAGAAGTATTTGTCACAAGAGTAGGAGCAACTAAAAATAGACTTTCTTGAAACAAAAATTTAAATACTAATAACTTTACTCCACTTACTATTTTGCCAAAGTTAGTGAAATCAACTACATTTGGACATTCGGAATGTATGGTAAATACATGAATTTATTGTTAGCAACCAAATATATGAATCATATTGTTCCAGCCCCATGGTATTAGGTAACATTTCTTCTAAAACGTATTTCTGTGTTCATTTTTTCAGTCACTGAAAGGACAAATCATGTGATATGGTGATATCATCACCATATCACATGACAATTTAGACTACTAATAAATCTCAGCACATAAATCACATTTAAATCACCACGTGGACAGCAATTTACAAACACACCTTATCTATCATTGCTATCATTCAATCAGCATTTTGAGTATTTTGAATAACAAAAAGCTAACATAGGAGAAGAGATTCTTGCCATCAGTGGGTTCCTGGCACACCGGGCTATAGGAGGCTGGCTCACCAAGGTCTCAAGGAAATCCAAAGAAAAGGTAATGGCAGCAGCAGGGATTCCATTTCAAGAGAAGGAAAATAAGGACTTGTCAGAGGGGGAAAAATACTAATCACTAGCAGAAAGAAGTATGTGGCAGGAATTCCTAACAGCTGAGAAAAGAAAAGACAGGAAAAAATCTAGATGCTGAAGGGTAACAGGAAACAGACAGTATGCTTATTGCAACTGATAAAGAGGCCTTTTAAATGTTGCCCTGCACCCAACTATTAGAGCACTCAGAAAAATAAGGTTTAAAAAAAAAATCAAAGATTTAGGCACCATTTAACATTTTTAATTCTTAAAATCCCTCCCAAAAATGATTCAAATATTGATATCTGTTTTACATGGCCTTCATCTCAGCTATTAGATTTTTTCTTAGTGATGATTAATATCCAAACTAAAATGTTTGTGTCAGATGTACTTGATTAATAGGTAATAACAGGAGGCAGAGTGTCTCATGATAATAGGCTCCCTTTAAAATCATTCAAAACATCTGTATCTGTTTCTTTTTTTGTAAATGAGATCAGGCTGTATTTTGATATTCAATAATTCTTGGGGGAAAAACTATATTTTCCTTCTGCATGAATACTAACAGGGGGAAAAAAGCATTCTAAATGGCATTTTAAAGTCAAATTGCTGTTTGTAACCCTTGGAATACAAGTTAAAAAGCAGTCGTTTCTGCATTGCCTCAAATCATAAACTGAAAGAACTCAAAGAAGCTAATTTGGTACATCTGGAAAGATCGCTAAATGCATGTTAATCTAATGACTGTTTAGTATAGGAAATTATAGTTTAAATAATGTATACAAGTGTGGATATTCATCAAGGGTTTATACCAATAGAAAGTGAGTTATTTTAAGATTAAGAACTAAAAATACTGGCACTTTATTTCCCAGAAACTATCAGTCAATGGCAAAGCATAATTAATGCACACATGACTTCCTGTTAGAGCTTATGCAAATCAGAAGTTACTCTGATACACACTCTTGGTTCACTATATGTAGATATTGTCAGGGAATGAGAAAAGACACAGTATTAAAAAGAGAATCGATTAGATATCTTTTTAAACCATATAAGGTGGTGGGAAGAGTTTTTATAGACAAACTAGAAATAGTCATAACCAGGAAGGACAGTAAGGGTAGGTGGTTGCAGACAGGAAGCAAGGTGACAGAGGCGACAGAGGCCAGAACCTTGTAGCATGTGGAAGGAAATCATCACGAAAAATGCAGAGAAGCAAATGTTCCTTGGATACAGGAGGGGATAACGTAGCTACCCACTGGTTCTCAAAAAGTTTGTGGTCTTACAGGCTCCAGAACTCGTGCTCCTCTGTTGGTCTTAGCCTCTCCTTCCTACCATTACTATGTGGACATACTCCCTGGCCTGAGGTCATTCAATTCCCTCTCTCTATGCTTTGTGTTCTGTTTTCACTTGACACCATTCCCTGGTGACCAGCACTCCATGGAACTAATTTGGTTGTGAGATTGATATCTGACCTGAATTTCTAAAATGATCATAGGTATTGTCGTGAAATATTACAGGATTTCTTTCCCTAATGTATCCATCCTAACTTTCATACTTGTAGCTACATAGTCATAATTAAAATTTTGAATGGGCTAATAAAATAAAAAACATGACATAATGTTTGATGTGGTATAACAACAAACATGTCACTTACCTTTAGTCTCAACATGAAACACTTGCAGTTTAATTGCTTATTAACTTCAATATATTATAGCATCCAATATTTGTCTACTATATATTTTGTGAATGTACATAATTTTGTGAGATCATGTTAGCATGAGTATTTTATCTATTATTATTGTGGATATGTATATGACAGAGGGAGTTACAGCAAGCATGTGAAGGTACTTACAGGAATTGATTCACTCCTCCCACATGTGGATGAGGGATTGAACTCAGATGATCACTGGCAGAAATAAGATAATTCAGCATGTTACTATCAAAACTAGACACTTTAAAATTAGTATAGCTTCTGCCTGAGTATCTTGCTTATAACTACTGACATTTTGATTAAATAGAAGGTAACTCTTTCCTATGGTTTTGTTGTGAACAGTATACCCTTTACTTTCTGTCTAAAAGGATAGAATGGGGCTGGAGAGATGGCTCCGCAATTAAGAGCACTCAATGCTCTTCCAAATGTCCTAAGTTCAATTCCCAGCAACCACATCCTGATTCACAAAGCATCTGTATCAGGATTTGATGTCCTTTTCTGGTGTGTCTGAAGACTAAATAAATAAATAAATAAATGTAGACTGCCTTTCTAATTAATAAGATCGATTATTATTCATTTAGGAGTTCTCCTTGGAACATCAAATATTCAGAAGCAAATGGTGTTAAGATCTTATTTTAGTTCTATGAGTTGTTCACTGTTCAATAGACTTTTTGCCAAAAATTAGCTGAAATATATGTTCTTACTGAATTAAAGTTTCAACAGCATTACAGACTTTCCTTAGGCACCAAGTGGTCCCTATCGATGGAATAACAGGGGAAAAGAAGGTTAGTAGTCCATGAAGTCTCATTTTGCTCGAAAGTTTATACTTCAATATCAGTGACTATTTTCCAGTGAACAGAATATGTTTTAATTAGATATTGTTATCTTTCAAATTTTAACCACAATTTAAAAACAGAAAATGAAGTCCTTGCCTGATAAAACAAAGGTCATTTAATTTTCTTGATATCATTGAGTAGTCTTATTTGATATTATAATGAGAATTAACACTCCTGACAAGTATTTAAAATAAACCACAAAGGAGCTACAAATAATTTATTTGAAATAATGTAGGATTATAACTTAGCATTTTACAAATGTAGGGTAACATCCTTAATCTGAATCTTGTGGCATGTTTGAAATGAAAAACAGGTGTTCCTTATGAATATATAACATGGCATATATGTGTGTGTGAAACAACAAGTGCCATAAATTACCACCCCACTATTTTCACACTAGGTTTATTAATGATTAATCACCTATATACTGAATACCTATATTAATAAGACAGCACCATGGGAAAAGATTGATAAGTAAGGCAATTAACATTCTGACATGATAAAATAAGCCTTTAAATGAGGTTCATGGCTTGGAATCTTCCTGATGAAGAGAATAAATTGACATGTGATTTACATAGACACATACAAGACGCATTATGGATTGTTTTCTTCAGATTCATATGGCTTTCCAAAATAATTGTGCTAGCTATTAGATATGTGGTGTGTATAAGTTACTTAAACATTTTAAGCCTTACTTCTCTCTCTGTCTCTCTGTCTCTCTCTGTCTCTGTCTCTCTCTCTCTCTCTCTCTCTCTCTCTCTCTCTCTCTCTGTATGAAAATAAAACAATAATATACATTTGGAGGTACTGTATGATGAACACACAAACACACCCAAGCACATACACATATATCCAATATATCCTAAATGATGTTCTTCCAAAGTTGGTTATTGCTGCAATTCAGAAAGGATCATGCACAGAAATGCTGTTCATTTTTAATGACTTGTTAGAAGCAACCAGTTCAACATGGTTATTTAATCAATACAAATTTACCATCTCATAGCTCTATATATCATTAATCCAATACAGATAT